>NW_022169651.1:0-222729 GCF_008728515.1 Papio anubis | reverse complement strand
GTGTTACACCTTTCTTTTCATGGAGTCATTTATTAACACTATATTTTCATGGAATATGCATATATTTGAGTGCATGAGGATTATGGTGATAAATGAAATATCCTCTAGATAAAAAAACCAAAAAGAAGATTTCTGTGAAACTGCTTTGGTGGATGGGTGAATCGCATTCCTATAGACTTCACACTGTTCTTTTTCATTGAAAAGCCTCCTAACACTTCTTTTGCATGGAATCTGCAATGGATATTCACAAGCACATTGAGGTTCATGGTGAAAACAAAATATCCTCAGACAAAAAAATAGAAAGAAGTCATATATAGTGCTTTAGGATTTGTGAATTCATGTCACAGAATTACATGGTCCTTTTCATGAAGCAGTTTGTTAGCACTGTTTTCGTGGAATCTGCAAATGGATATTTGAGAGTGCATTGATGCCTCTGATGATAAATGAAATATCCTCAGACAAAAACTAGAAAGAGGCTATCTGAGAAACCTCAATGCGAAATCTGCCCGGCAGCCACCTTTTCATTGAGCAGTTTGATGATACTGTTTTCGTGGAATCTGCAATAGATAATTGGGAGCACATTGCACGGAAATATTCTCTCAGATAAACCAAAAAGAAGTTTCTGTGAAACGCTATGGGATGTGTGAATTCATCTCACAGAGTTACGCCATTCTTTTTATTGAGAAGTTTGCTAACACATTTTTCGTGGAAACTGTAATGGCATATTCGGGAGCGCATTGAGGAATATGGTGAAAAAGGAAATATAATTTATAAAAATCCAGAAGGAAGTTTCCAAGAAACTGCTATGTGATGTGTGAATTCATTCCCACAGAGCGCACTCATTCTTTTCGAGAGTTTGGCAGGCCTGCTTTTGGGAAATTTGAGAAGGGATATTTTGTATCGTATTGAAGACTATGGTGACAAAGGAATTATCCTCAGATAAAAATTAGAAAGCTTTCTGAGAAACTATTTTGTGATGTGTGAATTCATCTCACAGATTTACTTCTTTCATATATGTTACCAACACTATTTCATGGAATTCTCTGAAAGGGATATTCGTGAGAGACCGTGGCAAATGTGGTGGCAAGAAATTATCCCTCACACAAAAACTAGGAAGAAGCCGAGAATCTGCCGTAGATGTGTGTATTCACACTGCCACAGAGTTACACGATTTTATTCTTGGAACAGCTCACCACAGTTTTTGTGGAATCTGCACAGGGATATTTGGGGAGTACATTGAAGCCTATGGTGACAAAGGAATTATCCTCAGTCAAAACCAAAAAAGAAGTCGTCCTGTTCGCCTTGTAATGCTGAAATCATCCCCCAAATTTAAAACTTTCTTTTCATGGAGCGGTTTGTTAACACTTTTATCATGTAATCTGCAAAGGCATATCTGGGAGCACATTGAGGCCTATAGTGAAAAAGGAAATATCCTCAGATAAAAACTAGAAAGAAGCTTTCTGAGAAACTGTTTTGTGATTTGTGAGTTCATCTTACAGAGTTACACGATTCTTTACATTGCAGCCGACAACACCGCCGGGAATCTGAAATAGTATATCTTGGAGTGCATTGAAGCCTATGGTGACAAAGGAAATATCCCTGACAAAACCGCGCTTGTCAAACTACTTTCTGATGTGTGAATTCGTCTCACAGAGTTACACCATTCTTTTTATTGAGAAGTTTAGTAACACTTTATTCATGGTATCTGCCATGGGATATTCTGGAGCACCTTGGAGAATATGGTGAACAAGGAAATATCCTCAGATAAAAACTAGAAAGAAACTTTCTGAGAAACAGCTTTGTGATGTGTGAATTCATCTTACAGAGATACACTATTCTTTTCATGGATCAGTTTGGTAACACTGTTTTTGGGGAATCAGAGAAGGGATATTATAAATGGCATTGATGCCTAGTAATAAAGCGAAATATCTCAGATGAAACGAATGAAGCTTTGAGAAACTGCTTTGGTGATATGTGGATTTCATTCTCATCACTCTGAGTTTGGCTTAATCGTTTTTCTACTCCCAAGAGTAGTTTGATAACACTGTTTTCGTGGAATCTGCAATGATATTTCAGAACGCATTGAAGCTTAATATTGTGACAAGGGAAACATCCTCATGAAATCTAGAAAGAAGCCGCTCTGGAGAAACTGGATTTTTATGTGTTAATTCATTTCACAAAGCAAAAGTTTCGCGGTCAATGGCAGGTATTGTTTATGGGAAATCCAGAATGATATTATTTGGGATTGCATTGAAGTATATGGCACGTTGTCATTCCTCTGCGCAAAACTAGAAATGTTTTTCCCCCATAAGCCCTTCAGCGTCAAATTCCCACTGCCTCTTTCTTCATGGAGAAGTTTTGGTTAACACTGGTTTCTATGGAATCTGCAAGGGTGTATTTGGTTACTACTTGGAGGGCTTATGAAAGTGAAAAAGGAAATTATCCTCAGATTAAAAACCTTGTGCTTGTGCTTCTGATAAAACCGCCGGTGATGCGTGAGTCCGCCATCCTCGACACAGATTACAATTCATTCTTCATTGAGCAATTTGATAACACCGTTTTTGTGAATCTGCAATAGATATCGTATGCTTGTGCTTGCAAGTGACAAAGGCTATATCCTCAGATAAAAACTTAAAATAAGTTTTCAGAAATTTTTTGTGATGTCAAATCATCTCACAGAGTTACAACGTTCTTTTCATTGAGAGTTCACACACATTTTTCATGGAATCTGTAAAGGGGATATCCAGAAAAAGTTTTCTGAGAAACAGGTTTGTGATGTGTGAATTCATCTCACAAAAGATACGCCAATCTTTTCATGGATCAGTTTGATTGCTCTGTTTTGGAATCTATAAAGGGATATTTTTTACTGCTTTGAATCATGGTGACAAAGGAAATATCCTCAGATAAAACTAGAACGAGGCTTCTTGAGAAAGTTCTTATGATGTCTGAATTCAACGCACAGCATTACACCTTTCTTTTCATGGAGCAGTTTGCTAACACTGTTTCTATTTTATCTGTAAGGGATATTTGAAGCACATTGAGGCCTATGGTGGAAAAGAAAATATACTCTGACAAAACTAGAAAGAAGGTTTCTGAGAAACTGCTTTGTGATGTGTCAATTCATCTTACAGAGTTACACCGCTCATTTCATTGAGCAGTTTGATAACACTGTTTTGTGGAATCTGCAATAGGGTATTTGGGAGCACAGTGAAGTCTATGTGGATTAAAGAATTGCCCTCAGATAAAAAAAACCAAAAGAACTTTTCTGTAAAACCGTTTTACAGGATGTGTGAATTCATCCTCACAGAGTTGCCAACCATTTTTTCCTCGGAGCAGTTTTGGGGCAGCACAGTTTTGGGGAAACTGAGAAGAGATATTCTGGTTTGTGTTTAAGCCTATAGTGACAAAGGAAATATTCTCAGATAAAACTAGAAAGAATGTTTCTCAAACTTCTTTGTGATAATGTACATTCATCTCACAGAATAACATCTTTTATTCGTAGACGGCTTTCTAACACTGTTTTTTGTTTTTTAATTTTATTTTTATTTTTTATTTATTTTTAGAATTTATTTATTATTGTTATGCTTTTAAGTTGTAGGGTATATTATAACATGCAGGTTTATTACATATGTATGCCCACATTGCCATGTTGGTCTGCTGCGCCATCAACTCGTCATTTACATCGGTCATAACTCAGTAAATCCCTCCCCCCTCCCCTCCCATGATAGGCCCGGTGTGTGATGTTCCCCCTTCCTGGTCAAGTGATCTCATTGTTCCGGTTCCCACCTATGAGGTGAGAACATCTTGATTTTGGTTTTCTGTTCTTGTGATAGTTTGCTAAGAATGATGGTTTCCAGCTGCATCCATGTCCTACAAGGGCGCAAACTCATCCTTTTATGGCTGCATAGTATTCCGTGATTGTTATGTGTGCCACATTTTAATCAATCTGTCACTGATGGACATTTGGGTTGATTCCAGAGTCTTTGCTTATTGTGAATGATGCTACAATAAGCTGCTCTGATATTACATATACTTTATAACAGCATAATTTATAATCGGCGCGAGATCCCCGGTAATGGGATGGCTGGGTCATATGGGGTGCATCTGGTTCTGAATCGCCGAGGGAATCGCCATACTGTTTTTCCGCCAATGGTTGAGACTGGTTTGCAATCACCAACAGTAGCCAAAAGTGTTCCTATTTCTCCACATCCTCTCCAGCACCTGTTGTTTCCCTGACTTTTAATGATAGCCATTCTAACTGGTGAATGACATCTCATTGTGGTTTTGATTTGCATTTCTCTGATAGCCGGTGATGATGAGCATTTTTCATATGTCTGTTGGCTGTATGAATGTCCTCTTTTGAGAAATGTCTGTTCATATCCTTTGCCCGCACGATGGGGTTGTTTGTTTTTTCTTGTAAATTTGTTTGCGGTCCTTTTGTAGGTTCTGGATATTAGCCCTTTGTCAGATGAGTAGATTGCAAAAATTTTCTCTGTTCTGTAGGTTACCTGTTCCCACTCTGATGAGTAGTTTCTTTTTTGCTGTGCAGAAGCTCTTTAGTTTAATTAGATCCCATTTGTCAATTTGCTTTGCTGCCCGTTTTTGGTGTTTTAGACGCCAGAAGTCTTTGCTTACATGCCTATGTCCTGAATGGGTACTACCCTGGGTTTTCCTCTGGGGTTTTATGGTATTAGGTCACAACATTTGAAGTCTCTAATCCATCTTGAATTAGACTACTTTCATTATAGGGAGTAGGAAGGTTGATTTCAGCTTTCTGCCCATGGCTGGCCAATTTTCCCAGCACCATTTATTAAATGGGGAATCCTTTTCCCCAATTTCTTGTTTTCTGAGGTTTGTCAAAGAATCAGATGAGCTGTAGGTAATGTGGTAATGGCCCCTGAGACTCTGTTCTGTTCCATTGGTCCCTATATCTCTGTTTGGTACCACAAATTACCATGCTGTTTTGGTTACTGTAGCCTTGTAAGTATAGTTTGAGAATCCAGGTAGCGAAATGCCTCAACTTTGTTCTGGGCTTGGGATTCTCTTGGACCTCTTGGCTCTTTTGGTTCCATGGGACTTTCTAAGGCGGTTTTCCGATTCTGTTGAAGGCTTTCATTGGTGTGATGAGGATGGCATTGAATCATATAAAATTACCTTGGGCGGTATGGCCATTTTCACCGATATTGATTCTTCCTATCCATGAGCATGGTAAATGATTGGCTGTTTCGTTTGATGCATGATTTTTCATTTCACTGAGCAGTGGTTTGTGGTTCTCCTTGAAGGGTCCTTTACATCCAAGAAGTTGGATTCCTAGGTATTTTATTCTACTTTTGAAGCAATTGTAGATGGAAGTTCATTCATGAGATTTAGCTCTGTGTTTGTCTATTGGTGTATAAGAATACTTGTGATTTTTACACATTAATTTTGTATCCTGAGACTTTGCTGAAGTTGCTTATCAACTTAAGGAGATTTGAGCTGAGACAATGGGGTTTTCTAAATGCCTGTCATGTCGTCTGCAAACAGGGACAATTTGACTTCTTCTTTTCCTAACTTCAGATACTTGATTTCTTTCTCTTGCCTAATTCTTCAACCAGAGACTTCCAACACTATGTTGAATGGGGTGGTGAGGGGCATCCTGTGTTGGCCCGGTTTCCGGGGGTGCCGGTTCCGGTGTGATTGTTGACGGGTTTGTCATAAATAGCTCTTATTGTTTTGAAGTGCGTTCCATCCAATACCGAATTTATTGGCGTTTTTAGCATGAAGGGCTGTTGGTACGTGTCAAAGCCTTTTCTGCATCTATTGAGAATAATCATGTGGTTCTTGTCTTTGGTTCTGTTTATATGCTGGATTATGTTTATTGATTCACGAATGTTAAGACTCCTTACTTACATCAAAGGATGAAGCCGCAATCATAGTGGATAGCACAATGTATTGTTGAATCCGGTTTACCAGTATTTTATTGAGATTTTACATCGATGTTCATCAGGATATTAGTCTAAATTCTCTTTGTTATTGTCTCTGCCGGGCTTTTGGTAGTATCAGAGATGATGTTGGCCTCTCATAAAATGAGTTGGGAGGATTCCCTCTTTTTCTATTGATTGGAATAGTTTCCAGAAGGAATGGTACCAACTCCTCACTTATACCTCTGTTGAATTCAGCTGTGAATCCATCTGGTCCCTGGACTTTTTTGGTTGGTAGGCTGGCCAATTATTGCCTCAATTTCAGAGCCTACTATTAGTCTGTCAGGGATTCAACTTCTTCCTGGTTTAGTCTTGGAAAGTGTAAAGTGTCAGGGGAAGTATCCATTTCTTCTAGGTTTTCCAGTTTGACTGCGTGGGGAGTGTTTTTGTAGTGTGTGATGTGTAAAGTGTCTCAGGTTCGCTGTTCCTGCTGTTGAGCAGTTTGCTAACACTGTTTCATGCAATCTGCAAAAGAGATATTTAAGAGATGTTAAACCCTATGTTGAAAAGTATCCTCAGATGAAAGCAGAAAAGACCTTTCTGAGAAGCTGTTTTGTGATGTGTAATTCATTTCACAGGGTTACATCATTCTTTTCATTGAGCAGTTTGCTAACACTGTTTTCATGGAATGCGGCAAGAGATAATTTGGAGCATATTGAAGGTTATGGTGACAAAGGAAATATCCTCAGAAAAAACTAGAAACTTTCTGGGGAAACAGCTTTTGTGATTTATGAACTCATCTCACAGGGGATTGCACGTTATTTTCATGAGCTGTTTGGTAGCACTGTTTTGAGGAATCTCAAGAAGGGACATTTTGGATCCCTGACCAGGCATATGGTGACAAAGAAACATCTAAGATAAAAATTGAAAGAACCTTTCTAGAGAGATCTTTGTGATGTGTGATTTCACCTCACAGTTACACCTTTCTTTTCCTTGAAGAAGTTTGCTAACACAGTTTTCCACGGAATCTGCAATAGGTATTTGGGAGCATTGAAACCTATGGTGATTAAGGAAATATCCTCAGAAATGGGAAAAGAATCTTTCTGAGAATCTGCTTTTGTGATGTGTGAATTCATCTCACCGATTTATACTTTTCCTTTCATGGAGCAGTTTGCTAATACTATTTTCATGGAATCTGAAAAGTGATATTCCACAGTGAATTGAAGATCACGTTGAAAAGAGGAAATATGCAAATACTAGAAAAGAAGCTTTCTGTGAAACTGCTTTTGTGATAATCAATTCATATCACAAGTTCTGTCTCTTTATTAAGAAGTTTGCTATCACTTTTTCGTGGAATCTGCACAATGTGATATTCTAGACACATTAGGGAATATGGAGAAAAAAGAAACATCATAGATAAATACTAGAAAGCTGTCACAGAAATAGCTTTGTGATGTGTGAATTCATCACATAGTTTTCATTCTTTTCATGGAGCAGTTTAGCTGTTTTTGGGGAACCTGAGAAGGATATTTTGGATCACACTGAAGCCTTGGAGTGACAAAGGAAATATCTTCAGATAAAACTAGGAAGGAGAATCTTTTATGAAACTTCTTTGTGATGTATGTATTCACCTACAAAGTATCCTGCTTCTGTTCATGGAGCAGACTGCTAAAACAGTTCTCATGGAATCTGCAAAGGGATGTTTGAGAGGGCTTGTGTGAGGCCTGTGGTGAAAATATCCTCAGAGAAAAGTGGAAAGAAGCTTTCTGAGAAACTGCTTTGTTATGTGTGAATTCATCTTACAGATTTGCTGTTCTTTTCGTGAGAACCTTTTGCTAACACTGTTATCCTGGAGTGTACATTGGGATATTTTGGGTGTCAAAGCTTATGATGACAAAGGGAAATATCCTCATAGGAAAACTAGAAACTTTCTGAGAAACTGCTGTGTGATGTGTTAATTCATCTCACAGAGTTATGATTCTTTTCATGGATCAGTTTTGGGAATATGAAGGATATTTTGGATCACATTGAAGCCTCACGGTGACAAAGGGAATATCCTCAGATAAGAACTAGAAAGAATCATTCTGAGAAAGTTATTTGTAATGATTGAATTCATGTATCTAAATTTACAACTTTCTGTTCATTAAGCGTTTGCTAACCACGTTTTCTTTGAATCTCTTGAAGGGATATTTGGGAGCACTTTGAGGCCTATAATTGAGAAAGGAAATATACTCAGATTAAAACTACTAGAAAGATTTCCTGAGAAACTGTTTTGTGATCAGATGAATTCATCTTACAGAGATAGCATCATTTTTCTTTCTTTTTTTTTTAGCGGAACAACACTTTTTAATACTAAGTTTAAAAAATCATTAAAATGAAATGTAAAAATATTAAATGTATTTACAACACATATCAAGCAGTGATGATGTTAATACTTTATTGTGTTATTATAAGATCTATTGCTGTATGATAAGATAAACAACAAATCAAAGAACTGAAAAGGTTAAAGAAATAGAAACAGACACTTCACAAAGGCCTATGAACATGTAAAACTACAAGTATAATCATAATGAAGTGATACAGCATCATTTTCCATTGAGCAGGTTGATAACACTGTTTTTGTGGAGTCTGCAATAGGATATTTGAAGCATTAGGCAATGGTGACAAAGGAAATATCTAAGTTAAAACCAAAGAAGCTTTTAAGAAACTGCTTTGTGTTGTGTCAATTCGTCTCACAGGGGATTACACCTTTTCTTTCCATGGAGTAGTTTGCTAACACTGTTTGATGGAATCTGCAATAGGATATTTGGGAGTGCATTGAAGTCTATAGTGACTGCAGAAATATCCTCCAGAGAAAAACAAAAGATCTTTCTGAGAAACTGCTTTTGTGATGTGGTGAATTCATCTCACAGATTTACACTTTTCTTTCATAGAGTTTGCTAATACTATTTTGCTTGGAATCTGAAAAAGGATATTCGAGTGCATTGGGAATATCTTGAAAAACTCTCATACAAATACAGAAAGAAGCTTTCTGTGAAACTGTTTTTGTGATGTGTCGAATTCATATCACAGAGCTACAGTGGTCTCTTCATTGAGAAGTTTGCTATCACGTTTTTGTGTGATCACCTGTCGATATTCCAGGCGTGTGAGAATATGGAGAAAAGGAAATATCCTCAGATAAATATAGAAAACATGCGAAGCAGCTTTGTGATAATTCATCTCACAATTACACCATTCTTTTCATGGAGCAGTATGGGAGCACTGTTTTGGGGAATCTGAGAAAGGATGTACGGATCAAGTGGAAGCTTAGGGTGACAAAGGAAATATCTTCAGATAAAACATAGAAAGAATCTTTCTCAGAAACTTCTTTGTGATGTGTGTATTCACCTCACAGAGTATCACCTTTCTGTTCATGGAGCAGACTGCTAACACAGTTTTCATGGAATCTGCAAAGTGATGTTTGGAAGGAGCACAGTGAGGCCTATGGTTTATAAGGAAATATCCTCAGTGAAAAAGTGGAAAGAAACTTTCTGGGAAACTGCTTTGTGATGTGTGAATTCGTCTTTCAGATTTACACCTTTCATTTAATTGAGCCATTTGCTAACATTGTTTTCCTGGAATCTACAAAGGGAAGTTTTGGAGCGCATTGAAGCTTTTGGTGACAATGGAAATATCCACATATACAAACTAGAAAGAAACTTTCTGAGAAACAGATTTGTGATGTGTTAATTCATCTCACAGAGTTACACCTTTCTTTTCATGGAGCAGTTTGCTAACACTGTTATTGCAGAATCTGAGAAGGGATTTTTGGGAGCGATTTGATTCATATGGTGAAAAAGCAGATATCCTCAGATAAAAACTAAACAGAAGCTTTCTGAGAAACTGTTTGGTGATGCGTGAATTAATGTCACATAGTAACACTGTTCTTTTCACTGAGTAGTTTGCTAACACTGTTTTCTTGGAATCTGCACTAGGATATTTCAGAGTGCATTGAAACTTTTGGTGATGAAGGAACTATCCTCACATGAAAACTGGAAAGAATCTTTCTGAGAAAGAGCTTGTGATGTGTTAATTCATTTCACAGAATTACATGATTCTTTTCTTGGATCAGTTTGGGAGCACTCTTTTTTGGAAACCTGAGAAGGGATATTTGGGATCACATTGCAGCCTGTGGTGACAAAGGATATATCCTCAGATAAAAACTGCAAAGGATCTTTCTGAGAAAGTACTTTGTGTTATGTGAATTCATCTCACAGTGTTACAACTTTCTTTTCATGGGGTCATTTGCTAACACTATTTTCATGGAACATGCAAAGGGATATTTGGGAGTGCATGGAGGATTATGGTGATAAATGAAATATCCTCTGATAAAAACTAAAAAGAAGATTTCTGAGAAACTGCTTTGTGATGGGTGAATTCATCTCACAGTCTTACACTGTTCTTTTCATAGAAAAGCTTGCTAACACTTTTTGCGTGGAATCTGCAATGGGATATTCACTAGCACATTGAGGTCTATGGTGAAAAACAAAATATCCTCAGACAAAAATATAGAAAGAAGCTTTCATAGACAGTGCTTTGTGATTTGTGAATTCATGTCACAGAATTACACGTTCCTTTTCATGAAGCAGTTTGTTAGC
Source organism: Papio anubis (assembly GCF_008728515.1). Classification (NCBI taxonomy): domain Eukaryota; kingdom Metazoa; phylum Chordata; class Mammalia; order Primates; family Cercopithecidae; genus Papio; species Papio anubis. The sequence goes on along the minus strand of NW_022169651.1, from coordinate 212,192 downwards.
ACTGTTTTCGTGGAATCTGCAAATGGATATTTGAGAGTGCATTAATGCCTCTGATTATAAAGGAAATATCCTCAGAGAAAAACTAGAAAGAGGCTATCTGAGAAACTTCTGCTTTGGAATGTGAATTCGTCTTAAATTACACCTTTCTTTCATTGAGCAGTTTTAGCTGACACTGTTTTAAATTGGAATCTGCAATAGGATAATTAGGGCACATTGAAGCCTATGGTGACAAAATATTCTCAGATAAAAACCAAAAGAAGTTTCTGGCAAATGCATTGGGATGTGTGGTCATCTCACAGGATTCACATACATTCTTTTTTATTGAGAAGTCTGCTAACACATTTTTCATGGAAACTGTAATGGCATATTTGGGAGCGCATTGAGGAATATGGTGAAAAAGGAAATATAATCAGATAAAACCTAGAAGGAAGTTCTCTGAGAAACTGCTATGTGATGTATGAATTCATCTCACAGAGTTACACCATTCTTTTCATGGAGTAGTTTGGTAGCCTGTTTTTGGGAAATTTGAGAAGGGGTATTTTGTATCGTATTGAAGACTATGGTGACAAAGGAATTATCCTCAGATAAAAATTAGAAAGCTTTCTGAGAAACTACTTTGTGATGTGTGAATTCATCTCACAAATTTACTCCTTCTTGTCATGGAGTAGTTTGCTAACACTATTTTCTTTTTTATTATTGTGTATTTTAAATTTATTTATTATTATTATACTTTAAGTTCTAGGGTACATGTGTGCATAGCGTGCAGGTTTGTCACATATGTATACTTATTATATGTTGGTGTGCTGCACCCATCACCTCGTCAGCACCCTCAACTTGTCATTACATCAGGTATAACTCCCAATGCAATCCCTCACCTCCCCTCCATGATAGGCCCGGTGTGTGATGTTCACCGGTTCCTGAGTCAAGTGATCTCATTGTTCCAGTTCCCACCTATGAGTGAGAACATGCGGTGTTTGGTTTTTCTGTTCTTGTGATAGTTTGCTAAGAATGATGGTTTCCAGCAGCTGCATCATGTCCTATAAAAGGACACAAACTCATCCTTTTTATGGCTCATAGTATTCCATGGTGTATATGTGCCACATTTTCTTAACCAGTCTGTCACTGATGGACATTGGGTTGATTCAAGTCTTTGCTATTGTGAATAGTGCATAATAAACATCGTGTGCATGTGTCTTTATAGCAGCATGATTTATAATCCTTTGGGTATATATACCCAGTAATGGGACGGCTGGGTCATATGAACCACATCTAGTTCCTAGATCCTTGAGGAATGTACTGTTTTTCCATAATGGTTGAACTAGTTTACAATCCAACAACAGTGTAAAAAGTGTTCCTATTTCTCACATCTCTCCAGCACCTATTTGTTCCTGACTTTTTAATGATCGCCATTCTAGCTGGTGTGAGATGGTATCTCATTGTGGTTTTTGATTTGCATTCTCTGATGGCCAGTGATCACATGAGCATTTTTTCCTGTGTCTGTTGGCTTTATGAATGTCTTCTTTTGAGAAATGTCTGTTCATAATCCTTTTGCCCACTTTTTTCGTAGGGCTGTTTCTTTTTTCTTGTAAATTTGTTTGAGTTCTTTGTAGGTTCTGGATATTAGCCCTTTCTCAGATGAGTAGATTAAAAAAATTTTCTCCCCATTCTGTAGGTTGCCTGTTCACTCTGATGGTAGTTTTCTTTTGCTGTGCAAATGCTTTAGTTTAATGGGATCCCATTTGTCCAATTTTGGCTTTTGCTGCCATTGCTTTTGGTGTTTTAGACATGAAGTCTTTGCCATGCCTATGTCCTGAATATGGGTACTACCTAGGTTTTCCTCTAGGATTTTATGGTATTAGGTCCTAACATTTAAGTCTCTAATCATCTTGGGTGAATTTTCATTATAAGGAGTAAAGGAAAGGATCAGTTTCAGCTTTCTACTTATGGTAGCCAATTTACCAGCACCATTTATTAAATAGGGAATCCTTTCCCCATTTCTTGTTTCTCTCAGGTTTGTCAAAGATCAGATGGCTGTAGATGTGTGGTATTATTTCTGAGGACTCTGTTCTGTTCCATTGGTCTATATCTGTTTTTAGTACCAGTACCATGCTGTTTTGGTTACTGTAGCCTTGTAGTATATGGTTTTGAAGTCAGGTAGCATGAAGTGCCTCCAGCTTTGTTCTTTTGACTTAGGATTGTCTTGGAGATCACGGGCTCTTTTTGGTTCCATATGAACTTTAAAGCAGTTTTTCCAATTCTGTGAAGAAACTCATTGACTTGATAGAGATGGCATTGAATCTATAAGCAGCATGAGGGCCCATTGGCCATTTTCACGATATTGATTCTTCCTATCCATGAGCATGGTATGTTCCTTCCATTTGTTTGTGTCCTCTTTTATCTCACTGAGCAGTGGTTTGTGGATTCTCCTTGAAGGGTCCTTTACATCCCCTTGTAAGTTGGATTCCTAGGTATTTTATTCTCTTTGGAAGCAATTGTGAATGGAAGTTCATTCATGATTTGGCTCTCTGTTTGTCTGTGTTACTGGTGTATAAGAATGCTTGTGATTTTTGCATTAATTGTGTATCCTGGACTTTGCTGGGGTGCTTATCAGCTTAAGGAGATTTTAGGCTGAGACAATAGGTTTTCTAAATATACAATCATGTCGTCTGCAAAGAGGGACAATTGATTTCTTATTTTCCTGAGTACCCTTGATTTCTTTCTCTTCCTAATTGCCCTAGCCAAAACTTCCAACACTATGTTGAATAGGAGTGGTGAGAGAGGGCATCCCTGTCTTCAATGCCGTTTTCGAGAATTTTTCAGGTTTTGCCCATTCAGTATGATATTGGCTGTGGTTTGTCATAAATAGCTCTTCTTTGGGGGTACGTTCCATCATGCGATTTATTGAGCGTTTTAGCATAGAAGGCTGTTGGTACATTAAAGCCTTTTCTGCATCTATTGAATAATCATGTGGTTCTTGTCTTTGGTTCTGTTTATATGCTGAGTTATGTTTATTGGTTTAAAATGTTGAACCAGCCTTGCATCAGGGATGAAGCCCACTTGATCATGGTGGATTAGCTTTTGATGTGTTGCTAGTCCGGTTTGCCGAGTATTATTTTATTGAGGAATTTTGCATCGATGTTCATCAAGGATATTGGTCTAAAATTCTCTTTTTTATTGTGTGTCTCTGCCAGGCTTTGGTATCAGGATGATGGTGGCCTCATAAAATGGGTTAAGGAGGATTCCCTCTTTTTTCAGTGATTGGAATAGTTTCGAAGGGAATGGTACCAGCTCCTCCTTGTACCTCTGGTAGAATTCAGCTGAAGAATCCATCTGGCCCTGGACTTTTTTGGTTGGTAGGCTATTAATTATTGCCTCAATTTCAGAGCCTGCTCTTGGGGTCTATTCAGGGATTCAACTTCTTCCTTGTTTTAGTCTTGGCAGAGTGTAGAAGTGTCAGGAAATTATCCATTTCTTCTAGATTTTCAGTTTATTTGTGTAGAGGTGTTTATAGTATTCTCCTGATGGTAGTTTGTATTTCTGTGGGGTCGGTGGTGATATCCCCTTTATCATTTTTAATTGCATCGGTTTGGGATTCTTCTCTTTTCTTCTTTACTAGTCTTGCTGGTGGTCTGTCATTTGATCTTTTCAAAACCAACTCTCACGTTCATTGATTTTTGGAGGATTTTGTCTATCTCCTTCAGTTCTGCTCTGATCATGAATTTACTTCTTGCCTTCTGATAGCTTTGAATGTGTTTGCTCTTGCTTCTCTGGATTCTTTTTTTTTTTAATTCGCGATGTTAGAGTGTCAATTTTAGATCTTTCCTGCTTTCTCTGTTGGGCATTTAGTGCTATAAATTTCCCTCACTACTTCCTTTAAATGGCATTCCCAGAGATTCTGGTATGTTGTATCTTGTTCTCCATTGGTTTCAAGAACATCTTTATTTCTGCCTTCATTTCGTTATGTACAGTAGTCATTCAGGAGCAGGTTGATTTCAGTTTCAGATTTGAGGTTTTGATTGGAGTTTCTTAGTCCTGAGTTCCTGGTTGATTGTACTGTCATCTGAGGAGACGTTTGTTATAATTTCTGTTCTTGGCCACATTTGCTGAGGGTGCTTTACTCCCACTTACATGAGTCCATTTTTTGGAATAAGTGCAGTGTGGTTGCTGGGAAGAATGTATATTCTGTTGATTTAGGGTGGAGAGTTCTATAGAAGTCTATCAGGTCTGCCATGCAGAGATAGGTTCAATTCCTGGACCAACTATCCTTGTTAACTTTCTGTCTGGTTAGTCTGTCTAATGTTGACAGTGGAGTGTTGAAGTCTCCCATTATTATTGTGGCAGGTGCAGGTCTTTGTAAGTCTCTAGGACTTGCTTGATGAGTCTGGTGCTCCTGTGTTGGGTGCATATATATTTAGGATAGTTAGCTCTTCCTGTTGAATTGATCCTTTACCATTATGTAATGGCTAACTTTGTCTCTTTTGATGCTTTGATGGTTTAAAAGTCTGTTTTATCAGAGACCCCAGAAGTTGCAACCCTGCTTTTTGTTCTCCATTTACTTGGTAGAAATCTTCCTCCATCCCTTTATTTTGTGAGCCTATATATGTCTCTGCATGTGAGATGCAGTTATCCTGAATACAACAACTGATGGGTCTTGACTCTTTATCAGTTTGCCAGTCTGTGTCTTTTCATTGGAGCATTTAGTCCATTTCGTTTTAAGGTTAATATTGTTATGTGTGAACTTGATCCTGCCATTATTATGACAACTGGTTATTTTGCTCGTTAGTTGATGCAGTTTCTTCCTAGCCTCGATGGTCTTTACATTTTGGCATGTTTTTAGATGGCTGGTACCGGTTGTTCCTTTCCATGTTGAGTGCTTCCTTCAGGGTCTCTTGTAAGGCAGGCCTAGTGGTGACAAAATCTCTAAGCATTTGCTTATCTGTAAGATTTTATTTCTCCTTCATATGAAATAGTTTGGCTGGATGAAATTCTGGGTTTAAAATTCTTTTCTTTAAGAATGTTGAATATTGGCCCCAGTCTCTGGCAGGAAGTTTCTGCCAAAGAGATCTGCTGTTGGAGTCTGATGGACTTCCCTTTGTAGGTAGCCGACTGCTCTCTCCTGGCTTCCCTTAAGATTTTTTCCTTTCATTTGCTTTGGTGAATCTAGTTATTATGTGTCTTGGAGTTGCTCTTCTCAAGGAGTATCTTTGTGGCGTTCTCTGTTTCTTGGATTTGAATGTTGGCCTGCTTCTAGATTGGGGGAAGTTCTCCTGGATGATATCCTGAAGAGTGTTTTAACTTGGTTCCATTTTCCCCCTCATAGGCTTTTAAATCAGAGCGTAGATTTGATCTTTTTACATAATCCCTTTGCTTGCAGGCTTTGTTCATTTCTTTTCTTCTTTTTCTTTTGGTTTCTCTTCTGCAAGCTTCATTTCATTCATTTGATCCTCAATGGCTGATCTCTCTCTTCCAGTTGATCTAGTCGGTTACTGACTTGTGCATTTTGTCACATATTTCTCATGTCATAGGTTTTCATCTCTTTCATTTCATTTATGACCTTCTCTGCATTAATTACCTAGCCATCAATTCTTCCACTTTTTTTTTCCAGATTTTAGTTTCTTTGTGCTGGGTACGTAATTCCTCCTTTAGCTCTGAAATTTGATGGACTGAAGACTTCTTCTCTCATCTCTTCTAAGTCATTCTCCGTCCAGCTTTGATCCATTGCTGGCGATGAGCTCGCGGCTGCTTTGCGGAGAGATGTGCTCTTGGCTTTTTGAATTTCAAAGCTTTTCTGCCCTGCTTTTCCCCATCTTTGTGGTTTATCACCTCTGGTCTTTGATGATGGTGATGTACTGATGGGGTTTTGAGGTGTAGGGGTGTCCTTCCCTGTTTGATAGTTTTTCCTTCTAACAGTCAGGACCCTCAGCTGTAGGTCTGTTGGAGACTGCTTGAGTCCACTCAGACCCTGTTTGCCTGGGTATCAATGGCGGCGAAGCTGCAGAAGATAGAATAGTTCTGAACAGCAGATGTACCTGTCTGATTCTTGCTGGAAGCTTCCTCTCAGGGTGTACTCCACCCCTGTGGTGTGGGAGTGTCAGACTGCCCCTAGTGGGGCATGTCTCCCAGTTAAACTACTCAGGGGTCAGGGACCCACTTGAGCAGGAGTCTGTCCCTTCTCAGATCTCAACCTCCATGTTGGGAGGTCCCTGCTCTCTTCAAAGCTGTCAGACAAGTCGTTTGCATCTGCAGAGAGTTTCTGCTGCTTTTGTGTGTTTACTGTGCCCTGTCCTCAGAGGTGGAGTGGAGAGGCACATTTCCTTGAGCTGCTGTGAGCTCTACCCAGTTTGAGCTTCCAAGCTGTTTTCTCACCAAGCCTCAGCAATGGCGGACCCCTCCCCAGCCTGCGCTGCTGCCTTGCCGGTAGATGACAGGGCTGCTGTGCTGCTTAATGAGTAGGCTCCGTGGGTGTGGGACCCTCCCAGCCAGGTGTGGGATATATGATCTCCTGGTGTGCCTGTTTCTTAAAGCAGTATTGGGGTGGGAATTACCCAATTTTCCAGGTGTTGTGTGTCTCAGTTCCCCTGGTTGGAAGGGTTGCCCTGCCCGCTTCCCAGGTGGCTGATGCCTTGCCTGCTTCAGCTCTGCGCTGGTGGGGCTGCAGCAGCTGACCAGCCTGTCGTCCGGCACTCTGAGTGAGATGAACCCAGTACCTCAGTTGAAAATGCAGAAATCACGGTCTTCTGTGTCCTCCGCATGGGAGTTGGAGACTGGAGCTTGACCATCTTGCTCCGTGCCCCCAATGTGTCGCTAACACTATTTTTCCTTGGAATCTGGAAAGGATATTATTGAAACGTGGCAAATGAATTTGTAGAATTTATCTCACACAAAAATGAGAAAGGAAGCTTTCTGAGAAACTGCTTTGTGATGTGTGTATTCACATCACAGGTTGCGATTTTATTTCTTTGGAACAGTTTGCTAGCACAGTTTTGTGAATCTGCAATAGGATGTTTGGGAGGTACATTGAAGCCTATGGTAGAGCCAAAGGAATTATCTCAGTCAAAACCAAGATGCATCTGAGAAACTGCTTTGTAGTGTGTAAATTCATCTCACAATTCAAAACTTTCTTTTCATGCAGACAGTTTATTAACTACTTTTATCATGTAATCTGCAAAAGGCATATCTGGGGAACTTTGGTAAATTTCCACAAGTGAAAAAGTATCCTCAGATAAAAACTAGAAAGAAAAACTTTCCTGAGAAACTGTTTTTGTGATGTGTGAGTTCATCTTACAGAGTTTACCATTCTTTTCATTGTGCAGTTTATTAACACTGTTTTCTTGGAATCTGAAATAGAGGATATCTTGGAGTGCATTGTTAGAAACCTATGGTGACAAAGGAAATACCACTCTGACAAAAACAAAAGAAGCCTTCTGTCAAACTACTTTGTGATGTGAATTCGTCTCACAGAGTTACACCATTACTTTATTGAGAAGTTTACTAACGCTGTTATGGTATCTGCCATGGGATATTCTGGGCTGCAGAAGAATATGGTAGACAGGAAATATCCTCAGATAAAAACTAGAAAGAAACTTTCTGAAACTGGCTTTGTGATGTGTGAATTCGTCTTACAGAGATACACTATTCTTTTCATGGATCAGTTTGGTAGCTTACTGTTTTTGGGGAATCAGAGAAGGGATATTATAAAATGGCATTGATGCCTATGGCAGCAGGAAATATCTCAGATGAAAACTAGAATGAAGCTTTCTGGCTTTGCTTTGTGATATAGTTTTCATCTCCATTTGGAGTTACCTGCTCTTTTCATTGGTAGTTTGATAACACTATTTTATTAGAATCTGCAATGGGATATTTCGGGTAGGAAGCTTATGGTGACAAGGAAATATCCTGTACAAAATCTAGAAAGAAGCGTTCTGAGAAACTGATTTTTATGTATTAATTCATTCCTGAAGTTACAAGTTTCTTTTCATGGAACAGTTTGGTAGTGTTATTTATGGGGAAATCTCAGAATGGTGTTTAGGATGCATTTAGAGGTATATGGTGACAAAACATCCTCAGGTAAAAACTTCAAATAAGCTCTCTGAGAGAAAGTTCTTTCTGAAGTGTCAATTTCTCTTCACAGAATTTCTGCCTTTTCATGGAGAAGTTTGCTAACACTGTTTTAGTGGAATCTGCAAAGGGGTATTTGAGGAGCACGGTGAGGCCTACAGTGAAAAAGGAAATATCCTCAGATAAAAACTAGAAAGAAGTTTTCTGAGAAACTGCTTGGTGATGTGTGAGTTCATCTGACAGATTACACCATTCTCTTCATTGAAACAATTTATTAACACTCTTTTCGTGGAATCTGCAATAGGATATTTGGGAGTGCTTTGAAGCTTGCAGTGACAAAGGCTATATCCTGAGATAAAAACCAAAATAAGTTTTCTGTGAAACTTTTTTGTGATGTGTCAAATCATCTCACAGAGTTACAACGTTCTTTTCATTGAGAAGTTCATGAACACATTTTTCGTGGGATCTGTAAAGGGATATCCAGAAAAAAGTTTTCTGAGAAACAGGTTTGTGATGTGTGAATTCATCTCACAAAGATACGCCAATCTTTTCATGGATCAGTTTGATTGCTCTGTTTTTGGGGAATCTGAGAAGGGATATTTTTTGATTGCTTTGAATCCTATGGTGACAAAGGAAATATCCTCAGATAAAAACTAGAACGAGGCTTTCTGAGAAAGTTCTTTATGATGTCTGAATTCACCGCACAGCATTACACCTTTCTTTTCATGGAGCAGTTTGCTAACACTGTTTTCATTTTATCTGCAAAGGGATATTTGGAAGCACATTGAGGCCTATGGTGGAAAAGAAAATATACTCTGACAAAAACTAGAAAGAAGGTTTCTGAGAAACTGCTTTGTGATGTGTCAATTCATCTTACAGAGTTACACCGCTCATTTCATTGAGCAGTTTGATAACACTGTTTTTGTGGAATCTGCAATAGGGTATTTGGGAGCACAGTGAAGTCTATGTGACAAAAGAATTGCCCTCAGATAAAAACCAAAAGAACTTTTCTGTGAAACTGCTTTGTGATGTGTGAATTCATCTCACAGAGTTACACCATTTTTTCCTCGGAGCAGTTTGGTAGCACAGTTTTTGGGGAAACTGAGAAGAGATATTCTGGTTTGTGTTTAAGCCTATGGTGACAAAGGAAATATTCTCAGATAAAAACTAGAAAGAATGTTTCTGAGACTCTTCTTTGTGAGGTGTATATTCATCTCACAGAATAACATCTTTTTTTCATGGAGCAGCTTTCTAACACTGTTTTCGTGGAGTCTCCAAAGGGAGATTTTGGAGCGAGTTGAATCGTGTGCTGAAAAAGGAAATATCTTCATATAAAAACTGGAAGGAAACTTTCTGAGAAACTGCTCTGTGACTTGTGAATTCATCTGACAGAGTTACACCGTTCTTTTCATTGAGAAGTTTGCTAACAGGTTTGTCATGGAATCTGCAATAGGATATTCAGGACTGCATGGAGAAAAAAGAAATATCCTCAGATAAAAACTAGAAAGAAGCTTTCTGAGAAACTGCTTTGTGATGTGTGAATTCATCTCATAGAGTTACACCACTCTTTTCATGAGAAGTTTGGTAGCACTGTTTTTGGGGAATCTGATAAGGGATATTTTGAATTGCATTGAGGCCTACAGTGACAAAGGAAATATCCTCAGATAAAAACTAGAAAGAAGCTTTCTGAGAAACTACTTCGTGATGTGTGAATTCATCTCGCATAGTTACAGGATTCTTTTCTTGGAGCAGTTTGCTAACATTCTTTCTGCAGAATCTGTAATAGGATATTTTGGAGCACATTGATGCCTAGCATGAGAAAGGAAATATCCTCAGCAAAACCCAAAAAAGAATGTTCCTGAGAAACTGCTCTATGATGTGTGAATTCCTCTAACAAATTTACACCTTTCTTTTCATTTAGCAGTTTTCTAACACCATTTGCATGGAATCTGCAAAGGGATATTCACGAACACGTTGAGGACTATAGTGGAAAAGGAAATATCCTCAGACACAAACTAGAAAGAAGCTTTCTGACAATCTGCTTAAGGGTTTGTGAATTGATCTCATAGAATTACGTGATTCTTTTCATAGAGCAGTTTGGTAGCAATTTTTGGGGAATCTGAGGAGGGATATTTGGATCACGTTGAAGCCTATGGTGAAAATGAATTATCCTCATATAAAAAGTAGACAGAAGCTCTCTGAGAAACCACTTTGTGATGTGTGAATTCAACTCACAGAATTACATGGTTCTTTTCATGGATCAGTTTGGTAACACTGTTTTTGGGGGAATCTGAGACAGGATATTTTGAATTGCATTGAAGCCTATGGTGACAAAGGAAATAACCTCAGTTAAAAAGTAGAAATAAGCTTAACCAGAAACTGCTTTGTGATGTGTGAATTCATCTCACAGACTTGCACGATTCTTTTCTTGCAGCAATTTGCTAACACTATTTAGGAAGAATCTGTAATAGGATATTTGGGAGTGCATTGAAGTGTATGGTGACAAAGGAAATTTCCTTAGACAAAAACCAAAAAGAAGCTTTCTGAGAAACTGTTTTGTGATGTGTGAATTCAACTCACAGAGTTACACTGTTCTTTTCATTGAGCAGTTTGCTAACAGTCTTTTCTTGGAATCTGCAATCTGATATTTCAGAGCACATTGCAGTTTTTTTGTGACAAAGGAAATATAATCAGATAAAAACTGGAAAGAAGCTTTCTGAGGAACCACTCTGTGATGTGTTAATTCATCTCACAGAGTTACATGATCCATTTCATGGATGAATTTGGTAGCACTGTTTTTGGGGAATCTGAAAAGGGATATTTTGGATTGCATCAAAGCCTATGGTGACAAGGGAAATATCCTCAGATAAAAACTAGAAAGGATCTTTCTGAGAAAGGACTCTCTGATTTGTGAATTCATCTCATAGAGTTACACCTTTCTTTTCATGGAGCAGTTTGCTAACAGTGTTTTCAAGGAAACTGCAAAGGAATATTTGGGTGCGCATGGAGGATTATGGTGAAAAAGGAAATGTCCTCTGATAAAAACCAAAAAGAATATTTCCTTTAAACTGGTCTGTGATGTGTGACTTCATCTCACAGAGCTACATCGTTCTTTTCATTGAGAAGTTTGCTAACACTTTTTTCGTGGAATCTGCAATGGGACATTTGTGATTGCATTGAGGCCTAAGGTGAAAAATGAAATAGCCTCAGACAAAATATAGAAAGAAGCTTTCTTGGAAACTGCTTTGTGATTTGTGAATTCATCTCATGGAGTTACACCATTCTTTTCATTGAGCAGTTTGATAACACTATTTTTCAAGCAAACTGCAATGAGATATTTTGGAGTGCATTGAAGCTTATGGAGACACAGGAAATATCCTCATAGAAAAAGTAGAAAGAGGCTTTCTGAGAAACTGCTTTGTGATGTGTGAATTCATCTCACAGAGTAACATCTTTCTTTTCATGGAGTACTTTACTAACACAGTTTTCGTGGAATCTCCAACAGGACATTTGAGAGCGTATTGAAGCCGATGGTGACAAAGGATATATCCTCAGATAAAAACCAAAAGGCGATTTCTGAGAAACTGTTGTGATGTGTGAATTCATCCCAGAGTGTCACACTATTCTTTTTATTGAGCAGTGTGCTCACACTGTTTTCTATGAATCTGCAATGGGATATTTCAGAGCGCATTGAAGCTTATGGTGTCACAGGAAATATGCTAATAGAAAAAGAAGAAAGAACCTTTCTGAGAAATTGCTTTGTGATGTGTTAATTCATCTCACAGAGTTACACAATTCTATTCATGAATCAGTTTGGTAACAGTTTTTGGGGAATCTGAGAAGGGCTATTTTGGATTGCATTTAAGCTTATCTTGACAAAGGAAATATCCTCAGATAAAAACTAGAAAGAAGGTTTCTGAGGAAGTTCTCTGTGATGTGTGAATTCATCTCACAGAGTTACACTTTTCTTTACATGGAGCCATTTGCTAACACTGTTTTCATGGAATCTGGAAAGGGATATTTTGAGGGGCATTGAGAGCCATGGAAAAAAACTAAATATCCTCGGATAAAAGTTAGAAAGAAGCTTTCTGAGAAACTGCATTCTGATGTGTAAATTAATCTCACACAGTTACACTGTACTTTTCATTGAGCAGTTTGCGAACACTGTTTTCGTGCAATCTGCAAAGGGATATTTGGGAGCGCATTGAGGCCTATAGTGAAAAAGGAAACATCCTCAGATTAACACAAAAAGAAAGTTTCTGAGAAACTACTTTGTGATGTGTGAGCTCGTCTCACAAAATTACACTGTTCTTTTCATTGATCAGTAGACAACACTTTTTTCTTGGAATCTGTAAGGGCACATTTTGGAGAGCATTGAAGCTTATGGTGACAAAGGAAATATCCACAAAAACTAGACAGAAGCTTTCGGAGAAACTGCTTTTTATTTGTGAATTCATCTCATAAATTTACACCATTCTTTTCATTGAGCTGTTTGATCACACTCTTTTCGTGGAATCTGCAAAGGAATATTTGGTAGTGCATTGAGGCCTATGGTGAAAAAGGAAATATCCACAGATAAAAAACAGAAAGAATCTTTTTGAGAAACTGCATTGTGATATGTGGATTCATCTCACAGAGTTGCACTCTTCTTTTCATTTAGCAGTTGGCTAACTCTGTTTTCTTGGAATCTACAATGGGATATTGCGGAGTGTTTTGATGTTTAATTGGACAAAGGAAATATCCTCATATAAAAACTAGAAAGAAGCTTTCTGAGAAAACACTTTGTGTTGTGCTAATTCATCTCACAGAGTTACATGATTCTTTTCATGGATCAGTTTGGTAACACTGTTTATGGAGAAATTGAGAAGGGATATTTTGGATTTCAGTGAAGTCTATGGTGATAGAGGAAATATCCTCAGATGAAAACTAGAAAGAAGCTTTCTGAGAAACTTACTTGTGATGTGTGTATTCATCTCACAGAGTAACACCTTTCTTTCCATGGAGTAATTTGCTAACACTGTTTTCGTGGAATCTACAAAGGGATATTTGGGAGCGAGTTGAGGCCTCTGGTGAAAAATGAAATATTCTCAGGTAAAAACTAGATAGAAGCTTTCTGAGAAACTGCATTGTGATGTGTGAATTCATCTCACAGAATTACACCATTCTTTTCATGGAGCAGTTTGGTAGCACTGTTTTTGGGGAATCTGAGAAGGGATATTTTGGATCACATACAAGCCTACGGTGACAGAGGAAATATCCTTAGACAAAATCTAAAAAGAAGCTTTCTGGGAAACTGCATTGTGATGTGTAAATTCATCTCACAGATTTACACCTTACTTTTCATGGAGAAGTTTGTTAACACTGTTTTCAGGGAATCTGCAAAGGGATATTTACAAGCGCATTGAGGCCTATGGTTAAAAAGGAAATATTCTCAGATAAAAACTAGAAAGAAATTTTCTGAGAAACAGCTTTGTGATGGGTGAATTTATCTCACAGAGTTACACTGTTCTCTTCATTGGGCAGATTGCTAACACTGTTTTCATGGAATCCGCAATGTGACATTTTGGAGCACATTGATGCTGATGGTGACAAAGGATATATCCTCAGAGAAAACCTAGAAAGAAGGTTTCTGAGAAACTGCTTTCTGATTTGTGAATGCATCTCACAGAGTTACAGCTTCTTTTTCATGGATCAGTTTGGTAGAACTGTTTTTGGGGAATCTGAGAAAGGATATTTTGTATCACATTGACACCTATGGTGACGAAGGAAATATCCTCAGATAAAAACCAGAGAGAAGCTTTCTGAGAAAGTTTTCTGTGATGTGTGAGTTCATCTCACAGAGTTACACCTTTCTTTTCATGGAGCAGTTTGCTAACACTGTTTTGGTGGCATCTGCCAAGGGGTATTTTGAGCACATTGAGGCATATTGTGAAAAAGGAAATATCCTCAGATAAAAAATTGAAAGAAGTTTTATGAGAAACTGCTTTGTGATATGTGAATTCATCTCACAGAGTTACACCATTCTTTTAATTGCGCAGTTTGATTACACTGTTCATGGAATCTGCAACAGGGTATTTGGGAGCACATTGATGCCTATGGTGACAAAGGAAATATCCTCAGATAAAAAGCCGTAAGAAAGTTTCTTTGAAACTGCTTTGTGATGTGTGAATTCATCTCACAGAGTTGCACTGTTCTTTTCATTGAGAGTTTCCTAACCCTTTTGTTGTGGAATCTGCAATGGGATATTCCAGAGTGCATTGAGGAATATGGTGAAAAAGAAAATATCCTCAGATAAAAACTAGAAAGAAGCTTCCTGAGAATTAGTTTTCTGATGTGCGAATTCATCTCAAAGAGTTACACCATTCTTTTCATGAAGCAGTTTAGTAGCACTGTTTTTTCGGAATCTGAGAGGGGATATTTTGGATCACATTGAAGCCTGTGGTGATAAAGGAAATATCCTCAGATTAAAACTCGAAAGAAGCTTTCTGAGAAACTGATTTGCAATATGTGAATTCATCTTACAGTGTTACACCATTCTTTTCATTGAGCAGTTTGATAACATTCTTCTCGTGGAATCTGCGGTATGATATTTGGGAGCGCATTGAGTCCTGTGGTGAAAAAGAAAATATTCTCAGATAAAAAGTAGAGATAAGCTTTCTGAGAAACTGTTTTGTGATGTGTGAATTCATTTTACAGAGTTACACTGTTCTTTTCAATCAGCTGTTTGATAACACTGTTTTTGTGGAATCCGTAATAGTATATTTGGAGGCACTTTGAAGCCTACATTGACAAAGGAAATATCCTCAGATTAAAACCAAAAAGAAGCTTTCTAGAAACTGCTTGTGATGTGTGAATTCATCTTACAGAGTTACACCATTCTTTTCATTGTGAAGTTTGCTAACACTTTTGTCTTGGAATCTGCAATGGGATATATAGGAGTACTTTGAGGAATATGGTGAAAAAGAAAATATCCTCAGATAAAAACTAGAAAGAAGCTTTCTGAGAAACAGGTTTGGGATGTGTGTGAATTAATCTCACAGAGTTACACTGTTGTTCTTATTGAGCAGTTTGTTAACACTGTTTTCTTTGAATCCACAATGACATTTCGAGCAAAATTGAATATGACAGTGACAATGATATATCCTCAGAGAAAACCTAGAAAGTAGGTTTCTGAGAAACTGCTTTCTGATTTATGAATTCATTTCACAGAGTTACAGCTTTTTTTTCTTGGATCAGTTTGGAAGAACTGTTCTTGGGGGAATCTGAAAAGGTTTATTTTGTATCACATTGACACCTATGGTGACAAAGGAAATATCCTCAGATAAGAAATAGAAGGAAACTTTCTGAGAAAGTTCTTTGTGGTGTGTGAGTTCATCTCACAGAGTTACAACTGTTCTTGTTCAATGAGCAGTTTGATAACACTGTTTTCATGGAATCTGCAAAGGGATATTTGGGAGGGCACTGAGGCCTATAGTGAAAAATGAAATATCCTCATAGGAAAACCAAAAAGAAGCTTTCTGAGAAACTGCTTTGTGATGTGTGAATTCATCTCACAGAGTTACACTGCACTTTTCTTTTTCATTGAGCCGCCTGATACTGCTCGTGACCGCAATAGGATATTTGGAGTGCATTGATGCCTATGATGACAAAGAAAATATCCTCAGAGACATACCAAAGAGAAACTTTCTGAAAAACTGCTTTGTGATGTGTGGATTCAATTCACATTGTTATACTGTTATACTGTTCCTCTCTTTGGCAGTTTGTTAACACTGTTTTCTTGGAATCTGCAATAAGATATTTTGGAGCGTATTGAAACTTATGGGGAATATCCTTAGACAAAAGTAGAAAGATACTTTCTGGAGAAACTGCTTTGTTATTTGTGAATACATCTCACAGAGTTATACAATCTTTCATGATAGATTGGTAGCACTTTAGGGAATCTGAGAAGGATATTCGATCGCATGGAAGCCTTTGATGAGAAAGGAAATATCCTCAGATAAAAACTATAACGAAGCTTTCTGAGAAAGTTCTTTTTGATGTTTGAATTCATCTCGCAGAGTTGCACCTTTCTTTTCATGGAGCAGTCTGGTAACACTGTTTGTGTGGAATCTGCAAAGGGATATTTGGGAGCACATAGAGGCCTATCGTGAAAAAAGAAATGTCCTCAGATAAAAAGTAGAAAGAAGCTTTCTGAGAAACTGCTTTATGATGTATGAATTCATATCAAAGAGTTACACCATTCTTTTCATTGAGCAGTTTGATAACCAGTTCTCGTGGATTCTGCAATAGGTTATTTTGGAGAACATTGAAGCCTATGGTGACAGAGAAAATATACTCAGATAAAAACCAAAAAGAACCTTTCTGAGAAACTACTTTGTGATGTGTGAATTCATGTCACAGGATTACACCGCTTTTTTCATTGAACAGTTTGCTAACACTGTTTTCTTGCAATCTGCAATGGATATTTTGGAGCGTATTGAAGCTTTTGGTGACAAAGGAAATATCCTCATATAAAAACTAGAAATAAGCTTTGAGAGAAACCGCTTTGTGATGTGTTAATTCATCTCACTGTGTTACGTGATACTTTTTGTGGGTCAGTTTTTTTGCACTGTTTTTGGGGAATCTGAGAAGGGATAGTTTGGATCCCTTTGAAGCCTACGGTGACTAAGAAACTGTCCTCAGATAAAAACTGGTAAGAAGCATTATGACAAAATTCTTTGTGATTTGTGAATGCATCTCACAGAGGTACACCTTACTTTTGATAGAGCAGCTTCTAACACTGTTTTCGTGAAACCTGCAAAGGGACATTTTGGAGTGCTTTGAGGCCTATAGTGGAAAAGGAAATATCCTCAAACAAAAAAGAGAATGAAGTTTTCTGAAAACCTGCTTCATGATGTGGATTCATCTCACAGAGCTGCACCATTCTTTTCAATGAGCAGTTTGTTAACACTTTTCTTTTGGAATCTGCAATAGGATATTTGGGAGTGCAATGAAGCCTGTGGTGACAAAGGAAATATCCTCAGATAAAAACGAAAAGGAAGCTTTTTGAGAAACTGCATTGTGTTGTGTAAATTCAACTCACAGAGCGTATTCTTCTTTCATTGACCAGTTTGCTGGAATACCGTTTTCTTGGAATCTTGCAAAAGGATATTTTGACTGCATTGAAGCTTATGGTGACAGGCGAATATCCTCAGAAAAAACTATGAAAAAAGCTTTCTGAGAAACTGTTTTAGGATTTCTGGACCATTTCACACAGTTACATGATTCCTTTCATGGAGCAATTTGGTAGCAATTTTTGGGGGGAATCTGAGAAGGGATATTTTGGATCGCCTTGAAGCCTATGGTGACAGTGGAAATATCCACAGATGAAAATTATAAAGAAGCTTTCTGAGAAACTTGTTCATGATGTGGGAAATCAGCTCACAGTATTACACCTTTCTCTCATGGAGCAGTTTGTTGACACTGTTTTCGTGTAATCTGCAAAGGGATATTTTGGAGCGCATTGAGGCCTGTGGTGAAAATGGGAAATATCCTCAGATAAAAACTAGAAAGAAGCTTTCTGAGAAACTGTTTTGTGATGTGTGAACTCATTTAACAGAGTTTTCATTTAGAAGTCTGCTTATAGTGTTCTCTTGGAATCTGCAATGGGATATTTTGGAGCGCATTGAATCTTATGGTGACAAAGAAAATATCCTCAAACAAAAACTAGAAGGAAGCTTTCTGAGAAATTGCTTTGTGATTTCTGAAGTCATATCACAGAGTTACATGATTCCTTTCATGTAACAGTTTGGTAGCACTGTTTTTCAGGAATCTGCAATTGGATATTTTGGATCACATTGAAGCCTATGGAGACAAAAGAATTATCCTCAGATAAAAATTATAAAGAAGCTTTCTGAGAGACTTATTTGTGATGTGGAAATTCATCTCACAGTATTACCCCTTTCTTTTCATGGAGCAGTACGCTAACACTGTTTTTGTGGAATCTGCAAAGGGATATTTGGGAGCAAATTGAGGCCTGTGGTGAAAAACGATATATCCTCAGATAAAAAGTAGAAAGAAACTTTCTGAGAAACGGTTTTGTGATGTGTGAATTCATCTCACAGTGTTACACTGTTCTCTTCATTTAGCAGTGTGCTAACACTGTTGTCTTGAAATCTGCAATGGGATATATCTGAGTGCATTGAAGCTTATGGTGACAAAGGAAATATCATCATATAAAAACTAGAAAGAAGCTTTGTGAGAAAATTCTTTGTTATATGTGAATTTATCTCACAGAGCTACACCATTCTTTTCATTGAGCAGGTTGATAATGCAGTTTTCATGGAATCTGCAATAGGATATTTGGGAGCACATAGAGGCCTATGGTGACAAAGGAAATACCCTCAGATAAAAACAAAAAGAAGCTTTCTGAGAAACTGGTTTGTGTTGTATGAATTCATCTACCAGAATTGCACTGTTCTTTTCACTGAGCAATATGATAACACTGTTTTCTTGGAATCTGCAATGTGATATTATGGATTACATTGAAGCATATAGTAACAAAGGAATTATCCTCAGGTAAAAACTAGAAAGAAGGGTTCTGACAAACAGCTTTGAGACGAGTTAATTCATCTCACAGCATTGCACGATTCTTTTCATGAATCAGTCTGTTAGCATTCTTTTTGGGGAATTTGAGAAAGGATATTTTTTATTGCTTTGAAGCCTATGGTGACAAAGGAAATATCCTCAGATAAAAACGAGAAAGAAGCTTTCTGAGAAACTGCTTTCAGTTTATGAATTCATCTCACTGTGCTACACGACCCTTTTCATGGAGCAGTTTGGTAGCACTGTTTATGCAAAATCTGAGAATGGATGTTTTGGCTCACATTGAAGCCTAGGGTGACAAAGGAAATATCCTCAGATAAAAACTGGAAAGAAGCTTTCTGAGAAACTGCTTTTGATATGTGAATTCATCTCACAGAGCTAAACAGTTTTCTTCATTGAACAGTTTGATAACACTGTTTTCTTGGAATGTGCAATAGGATATTATGGATCACATTGAAGCCTATGGTGACAAAGGTAATATCCTCAGATAAAAACTAGAAAGAATCTTTCTGAGAAAGTTCCTTGTGATGTGTGAATTCACCTCACAGAGTTACACCTTTTTTTTCATGGAGCAGTTTGCTAACACTGTTTTTGTGGAATCTGCAAAGGGATATTTTGGAGCGCATTGATGCCTATGGTGATAAAGGAATTATCCTCAGATAAAAACTAGAAAGAAGCTTTCTGAGAAACTTCTTTGTTATGTGTGAATTCATCTCACAGAGTTACACTGTTCTTTTTATTGAGCAGTGTGCTAATACTGTTTTCTTGGAATCTGCAATGGGATATTTCAGAGCCCATTGAAGCTTATGGTGACAAAGGAAATATCTCAGACAAAAACTGGAAAGAAGTTTTCTGAGAAACTGCTTGGTGATTTGGGAATTCATCTCACAGAGTTACACGATTCTTTTCAAGGAGCAATTTGGTATCACTGTTTTTTGGGAATCTGAGAAGAGGTATTTTGGATCACATTAAAGCCTGTGGTGACAAAGGAAATATACTCTGATAAAAATTATAAAGAAGTTTTCTGAGAAGCTAGGTGATGATGGAATTCATCTCCCAGTGTTGCACCTTTCTTTTCATGGAGCAGTTTGCTAACACTGTTTTCATGGAATCTGCAAGCGGATGTTTGGGAGTGCATTGAGGCCTATGGTGAATACGAAAATGTACTTAGATAAATACTGGAAAGAACGTTCCTGAGAAACTGCTTTGTAATATGTGAATTCATCTCACAGAGTTACAATGTTCTTTTCATTTAGCAGTCGGCTGACACTGTTTTCTTGGAATCTGCAATGGAATATTTCTCAGTGCATTGAAGGTTATGGTGACCAAGGCAATATCTTCACATAAAAACTAGAAAGAAGCTTTCTGAGAAACCACTTTGTGATGTGTTAATTTATCTCACAGAGTTACACAATTCTTTAAATGGATCATTTTGGTAGTGCTGTTTTAGGGGAAACTGAGAAGGTATATTTTGGATCACATTGACGCCTATGTTGACAAAGGAAACATACTCAGATAAAAACTAGAAAGAGACTTTTTGAGAAAGTTTTTTGTGATGTGTGAATTCATCTCACAGAGTTACACCGTTCTTTTCATTGAGCAGTTTTCTAACACTGTTTTTGTGCAATCTGCAATAGGATATTTCAGAGCACATTAAAGTCAATGGTAGCAAAGAAAGTATAATCAGATAAAAACCAAAAAGAACTTTCCAATAATCTGCTTTGTGATGTGTGAACTCATTTCACAGACTTAAAATGATCTTTTCATTGAGCAGTCTGCTCACACTGTTTTCTTGGAATCTGCAATGGGATGTTTCGGAGCACATTGAGGCTTATGGTGATAAAAGAAATATCCTCAGAAAAAAGCTAGAAAGAGGTTTATTGAGAAACTGCTTTGTGATGTGTGAATCCGTCTCACAGAGGTACATGATACTTTTCATGCAGCAGTTTGGTCGCACTGTTTTTGGGGTTCTGAGAAGGGATATTTTGGATTGCCTTAAAGCCTACGGTGACAAAGGAAATATCCTCAGATAAAAACTAGAAAGAAGCTTTCTGAGAAACTTCTTCATGATGTGTGAATTCATCTCACAGAGTTACACCTTTCTTTTCGTGGAGCAGTTTTCTAACACTGTTTTCGTGGAATTTGCAAAGGGATATTTATGAGTGCATTGAGTCCTAAGGTGAAAAAGGAATTATCCTCAGAAAAAAACAGAAAGAAGCTTTCTGAGAAACTGCTTTGTGATGTGTGAATTCATCTCATCGAGTTACACTGTTCTTTTCAGTGAGCAGTTTCCAAGCACTGTTTCCTTGGAATCTGCAATGGGATATTTCCGAGTACCTTGAAGCTTAGTGTGACAAAGGAAATATCATCATATAAAAACTAGAAAGAAGCTTTCTGAGAAACTGCTTTGTGATGTTTTAATTCATCTCCCAGATTTACATGATTCTTTTCATGGATCAGTTTGGTAGCACTGTTGTTGGGGAATCTTAGAAGGGATATTTTGGATCACATTGAAGCCTATGGTGGCAAAGGAAATATCCTCAGATAAAATCTAGAAGGAAACTTCCTGATAAAGTTATTTGTGACATGTGAATTCATCTCACAGAGTTACATCTTTCTTTTCATGGAAAAGTTTGCTAACACTGTTTTCGTGGAATCTGCAAAGGGATATTTGGGAGCACATTGGGGCATACAATGAAAAAGGAAATATCCTCAGATAAAAACTAGAAAGAAGCTTTCTGAGAAACTGCTTTGTGGTTTATAAAGTCATCTCACAGTGTTACACGATTCTTTTCAAGGAGAAGTTTGGTTTCACTGTTATGCAAAATCTGAGAAGGGATGTTTTGGATCACATTGAGGCCTATGTTGACAAAGGAAACATGCTCAGATAAAAACTGGAGAGAAGCTTTCTGAGAAACTGCTTTTGATGTGTGAATTCATCTCACAGAGCTACACCATTCTTTTCATTGAGCAGTTTGATAACACTGTTTTCTTGGAATGTGCAATAGGATATTATGGATCACATTGAAGCCTATGGTGACAAAAGTAACATCCTCAGATAAAAACTAGAAAGAAGCTTTCTGAGAAAGTTCCTTGTGATGTGTGAATTCACTTCAAAGAGGTACACCTTGGTTTTCATGGAGCAGTTTGCTAACACTGTTTTTGTGGAATCTGCAAAGGGATATTTTGGAGCGCATTGATGCCTATGGTGAAACAGGAATTATCCTCAGATAAAAACTAGAAAGAAGCTATCTGCAAAAGTACTTTGTGGTGTGTGAATTCATCTCACAGAGTTATACCTTAGTTTTCATGAATCTATTTTCTAACACAGTTTTCGTGCAATCTGCACAGGGATATTTGGGAGCGCATGGAGACCTACAGTGAAATATCCTCATATAAAAACTAGAAAGAAGCTTTCTGAGAATCTGTTTTGTGATGTTTGAATTCAAGGCACAGAGTTACATTGTTCTTTTCGTGGAACAGTTTGCTAACACTGTTTTCCTGGAATCTACAATGGCATATTTCAGAGCGTATTGAAACTTATGGTGACAAAGGAAATATCCTCATGTAAAAACTAGAAAGAAGCCCTTTGAGAAACTGCTTTATGATGTGTTAATTCATCTCACAGAGTTACATGATTCCTTTCATGGATCAGTTTGGTAGCACTGTTTTTGGGGAATTTGACAAGGGCTATTTTGGATTGCCATGAAACCTATGGTGACTAAGAAAATATCCTCAAATAAAAACAAGAAAGAAGCTTTCTGGGAAAGTTCTTTGGGATGTGTGAATTCATCTCTCAGAGATACACCTTTCTTTTCATGGAACAGTTTGCAAACATTGTTTCGTGGAATCTGCAAAGGGATATTTGGGAGCGCATTGAGGCCTATGGTGAAAAAGGAAATATCCTCAGATAAAAAATAGAAAGAAACTGTCTGAGAAACTGCTTTGTGTAGTGCTAAATCATCTCACAGTGTTACACTGCTCTTTTCATTGAGCAGTTTGCTAACACTGTTTTCTTGGAATCTGCAATGGGATATTTTGGAGTGCATGGAAGCTTATGGTGACAAACAATATCCTCATATAAAAACTAGAAAGAAGCTTTCTGAGAAACTGCTTTGTGATGTGTTAATTCATCTCACAGTGTTACACAATACTTTTCATGTATCTGTTTGGCAGCATGGTTTTTGGGGAATCTGAGAAGGGATATTTTGGATCGCATTGTAACCTACGGAGACTAAGAAAATATCCTCAGATAAAAACTGGAAAGAAGCTTTCTGAGAAACTTCTTCATGATGTGTGAATGCATCTCACAGAGTTACACCTTTCTTTTTATGGGTCAGTTTGCTAACACAGTTTTCGTGGAATCTGCAAAGGGACATTTTGAAGTGCATTAAGGCCTATAGTGAAAAAGGAAATATACTCAGAAAAAAATGAGAGAGAAGCTTTCTGAGAAACTGCATTGTGATGTGTGAATTCACCACACAGATCTACACCGTTCTTTTCAATGAGCAGTTTGATAACACTTTTCATGTGGAATCTGCAATAGGATATTTGGGAGGGCAATGAAGCCTGTGGTGACAAAGGAAACATCCTCAGATAAAAACCAAACAGAAGCTTTCTGAGAAACTGCATTGTGATGTGGAAATTCATCACACTGAGTTACACTGTTCTTTTCATTAAGTAATTTGCTAACACTGTTTTCTTGGAATCCGCAATGGGATATTTCAGAGCACATTGAAGCTTATCGTGACAAAGGAAATATCCTCATATAAAAACTAGAAAGAAGTTTTCTGAGAAACGTCTTTATGATGGGTTAATTCTTCTCACGGAATTACACGATTCTTTTCATTGATAAGTTTGGTAGCACGGTTTTGGGGGAATCTGAGAAGGGATATTCTGGATCGCTTTGAAGCCAATGATGACTAAGGAAATATCCTCAGAAAAAAATAGAATGAAGCTTTCTGAGAAAGTTCTTTGTGATTTGTGAATTCATTTCAGAGAGTTACACCTTTATTTTCATGGAGCAGTTGCTAACACAGTTTTCCTGGAATGTGCAAAAGGATATTTTCGAGCACATTGTGGCTTATTTTGAAAAAGGAAATAACCTCATAGAAAAATCAGAAAGAAGCTTTCTGAGAAACTCTTTTGTGATGTGTGAATTCAACTCACAGAATTACACTGTTCTTTTCATTAAACAGTTTGCTAACACTGTTTTCTTGGAATCTGCAATGGCATATTTTGGAGTGCATTGAGGCCTATTGTTAAAAATTAAATATCTTCAGATAAAAACTAGAAAGAAACTTTCTGAGAAACTCCTTTGTGATTTGTGAATTATTCTCACAGAGTTACATGATCCTTTCAACAGATCCATTTGATAGCACTGTTTTTGGGGAATCTGAGAAAGGATACTTTGAATTGCTTTGCAGCCTATGGCATCAAAGGAAATATCCTCAGATTAAAACTAGAAAGAAGCTTTCAGACAAACTTCTTTGTGATGTGTGCATTCATCTCACAGAGTTACACCTTTCTTTTCATGGACCAGTTTGCTAACACTATTTTTGTGGAATCTGCAAAGGTATATCTGGGAGCGCATTGAGGCCTAAGGTGAAAAAGGAAATATGTTCAGATTAAAACTAGAAAGAAGCTTTTTGATAAACTGCTTTGTAATGAGTGTATTCATCTCAGAGAGTTACACTGTTGTTTTCATTGAGCAATTTGCTAACACTGTTTTCTAGGAATCTGCAATGGGATACTTTGGAGCGACTTGAAGCTTACATTGACAAAGGAAACACATTCATATAAAAACTAGAAATAAGCTTTATGAGAAACTGCTTTGTGATGTGTTAATTCATCTCACAGAGTTACATGATTCTTTTCATGGATCAATTTTTAGCACTGTTTTTCGGGTATCTGAGTAGGAATATTTTGGATAGCATTGAAGCCTAGGGTGACAAAGAAATTATCCTCAGATAACAACTAGAAAGAAGCTTTCTGAGGAAGGCTTTTGGGATGTGTGAACTCATCTCACAGAGTTACACTTTTGTTTTCATGGAGCAGTGTGTTAACACTGTTTTCGTGGAATCAGCAAAGAGATACCTGGGAGTGCATTGAGACCTATGGTGAAAAAGGGAACATCCTCAAATAAAAACTACAAAGAAACTTTCTGAGAAACTGGCTTGTTATGAGTTAATTCTTCTCACAGAGTTACACTGTTCTTTTCTTTGAGACATATTATAACGCTGTTTTCCTGGAGTCTGCGATAGGATATTTGGGAGTGCATTGAAGCCTATGGTGACAAAAGAGATATCCCCATAGAAAAAACAAAAAGAAGCTTTCTGAGAAACTTCTCTGTGATGTGTGAATTCAACTCACATATTTAAACTGTTCTTTTCATCGAGCAGTTTGCTCACTCAGTATTCTAGCAATCTACAATGGGATATTTCATAGTGCATTGAAGTTTATTGTGAAAAAGTAAATATCCTCACACAAAAACTAGAAAGAAACATTCCGAGAAACTGCTTGGTGATTTGTGAATTCATCGCACAGTGTTACACGATTCTTCTCATGGATGAGTTTCATAGCACTGTTTTTGGGGAATCAGAGAACGGTTGTTTTGGATCACATTCAAGCTTATGGTGACCAGGGAAATATCCTCACATAAAAACTCTAAAGAAGTTTTCCCAGAATCTGCAATAAGATATACGGGAGTGCATTGAGGCCTGTGTATAAAAAGGAAATATCATTGGATAAAAAGAAGAAAGAAGCTTTCTGAGAAACGGCTTTGTGATCTGTGAATTCATTACACAAAGTTACACTATTCTTTCAAGGAGCAGTTTGCTAACATTGTATTTGTGTAATCTGAGAAGGAACACTTAGGATCACTTTGAAGCCTATGGTAACAAAGGAAATATCCTCTGTTAACACTAGAAAAAGCTTCATGAGAAACTGCTTTGTGATGAGTGTATCCATCTTACAGAGAAACACTTTTTGTTACATTGGGCAGTTAACAGTGTTTTCGTGGAATCTGCCATTGGATAGTCTGAGGGCATTAAGAAGACTTCTGAGAAACTGCTTTGTGATGTGTGAATTCATCTCACAGAGTCATACCACTCTTTCGTGGAGGAATTTGCTAGCACTTTTTTTGCCGAATCACAGAAGTGATATTTTGGAAGCATAGAATCCTATGGTGAGAAATGAAATATCTTCAGATAAAAAGTGGACAGAAGACTTCTACAAAATGCTTTGTGGTGTGTGAAGTAATCTCAAAAAGTTACACCATTGCTTTCCTTGAGAAGTTTGTTAACACTGTTTTCGCAGAATCTGCAATGAGATATACAGGAGCCCATTGAGGCCTGTGTTTATAAAGGAAATATCTTCGGATAAAAAGAAGAAAGAACTTTCTGTGAAATGGCTTTATGATGTGAGAATTCATTCCACAGAGTTACACTACCCTTCCATGGAACAGGTTCCTAATATTGTATTTGTGGAATGTGAGAAAGGATATTTTGGATCGCTTTGAAGCCTATGATAACAAAGGAAATATCCTCATATAAAACTAGAAAAAGCTTCTTGAGAAACTGCTTTGTGATGAGTGTATTCATCTCACAGAGATACACTTTTCGTTACATTGAGCAGTTTGCTAACACTGTTTTCATGGAATCTGCCATGGGATATTCAGAGGGAATTGAGTCCTATGGTGAAAAATTAAATATCCTTAGATAAAAACTGGACAGAAGCCTTCTGGGAAACAGCTTTGTGATGTGTGAATTCATCTCACAGAGTTACACTACTCTTTCATGGAATCGTTTGCTAGCACTGTTTATGTGGAATCTAAGAAATGATATTTTGGATCGCTTTGAATCCAATGGTGACAAAGGAAATATCCTTAGATAAAAATTAGAAAGAAGCTTTCTGAGAAACTGCTTTGTGATGTGTGCATTCATCTGATAGTGTTACACTACTCTTTCATGGAGCCCTTTGCTAGCACTGTTTTTGTGGATTCTGAGAAGGGATTATTTGGATTGCTTTGAAGCCTATGGTGACAAATGAAATATTCTCAGATAACATCCAGAAAGAAGCTTTCTTAGAAACAGCTTTGTGGTTTGTGAATCCATCTCACAGTTACACTACTCTTTCGTGGAGCCATTGGCTAGCACTGTTTTTGTGGAATCTGCAAAGTGATAATTTGGATCGTTTTGAAGCCTATGTTGACAAAGGAAATATCCTCAGTTAAAAACTAGAAAGAAACTTTCTGAGAAACTGCTTTGTGATGTATGAATTCATCTCAGAGCTAAACTACTCTTTCATGGAGACATTTGGTAGCATTGTTTTTGTGGAATCTCAGAACGGATATCTTTGATCACTTTGAAGCCTATGGTGACAAACAAAAAGTCCTCAGATAAAAACCAGAAAGAAACTGTCTGAGAAACCGTTTTGTGATATGTGAATTCATCTCACAGTGGTACACAACTCTTTCAGAGAGCCATTTGTTAGCACTTTTTTTGTGGAATCTGAGAAGGGATATTTTGGATCACTTTGAAGCCAATGGTGACAAAGGACATATCCTAAGATAAAAAACAGAAAGAAGCTTTCTGAGAAACAGCTTTGTGATTTGTGAAATCGTCTCACAGAGTTATACCAATCTTTCATGGAGCCATTGGCTAGCACTCTTTTTGTGGAATCTGAAAAGGGATATTTATGATTGCTTTGAAGTCTATGGTGACAATGGAAATATCCTCAGACAAAAACCAGAAAGAAGCTTTCTGAGAAATTGCTTTGTGACGTGTGAATTCATCTCACAGGGTTACACCCCTTTTTCATGGTGCTGTTGGATAGTTGTTTTTGTAGAATCTGAGAAGTGATCATTTTGATCACTTTGAAGCCTATGGTGACAAAGGAGATATCCTCAGATAAAAACTACAAAGAATCTTTCTGAGAAACTGCTTTGTGATATGAGAATGCATCTCACAGGGTTACACCACTATTTCATGAAAGAATGTGCTAGCACTGTTGTTGTGGAATCACAGAAGTGATATTTTGGATAGCATAGAATCCTACGGTGACAAACGAAATATCCTCGGATAAAAACTGGACACAGCCTTCTCAGAAACTTCTTTTTGGTGTGTGAATTCATCTTACTGAGTTACACCATTGCTTTCATTGAGAAGTTTGCTAACACTGTTTTCGCAGAATCTGCAATGAGATGTATGGCAGAACATTGAGGCCCGTGTTTAAAAAGGAAATATTTTCAGATAAAAAGAAGAAAGAAGATTTCTAAGAAACTGTTTTGTGATGTGAAAATTCATCACACATTGTTACACTACTCTTTCATGGAGTCGTCTGCTAGCATTGTATTTGTGAAATCTGAGAAGGGACATTTTGGATCGCTTCGAAGCCTATGGTTACAAAAGAAATATCCTCAGATAAAACTAGTAAAAGCTTTTTGAGAAACTGCTTTGTGATGAGTGTATTCATCTCACAGAGATACACTTTTTGATACATTGAGCAGTTTGCTAACACTGTTTTCGTGGAATCTGCCATGGGATATTCCAAGCGCATTGAGTTCTATGGTAAAAAAATAATATCCTTAGATAAAAACTGGAGAGAAGCCTTCTGGGAAATTGCTTTGTGATGTGTGCATTCATCTCACAGAGCTACACCACACTTTTCATTGAGAAGTTTTCTAACAATATTTTGGAGGAATCTGCGATGAGATATACGGCACCGCATTGAGGCCTGTGTGGAGCCATTGGCTAGCACTGTTTTTGTGGAATATGAGAAGAGATATTTTGGATTGCTTTGAAACCTATAGTGACAAAGGAAATATCCTCAGGTGAAAACTAGAAAGATTTCTGAGAAACAGCTTTGTGATGTGTGAATTCATCTCACAGATGTACACCAGTCTTTCACTGGGGAGTTTGGTAGCACTGTTTTTGTGGAATCTCAGGAGTGATATCTTGGATAGCATAGAATCCTATGGTGAGAAATGAAATATCCTCAGATAAAAACTGGACATATGCCTTCTCGGAAACTGCTTTGTGGTACATGAATTCATCTCACAGAGTTACACCATTGCTTTCATTGAGAAGTCTGTTAACACTATTTTCACAGAATCTGCAAAAAGCTATATGGGAGTGCATTGAGGCCTGTGTTTTAAAAGGAAATATCTTCGGATAAAAAAAAGAAAGAAACTTTCTCAGAAACTGTTTTGTGATGTGAGAATTCATCACACAGAGTTACACTACTCTTTCATGGAGCCGATTGCTACACTGGTTTTGTGGAATCTGCGAAGGGATATTTTTTTATCGTTTTGAAGCCTAAAGTGACAAAAGAAATATCCTCAGATAAAAACCAGAAAGTAGCTTTCTGAGAAACTGCTTTGTGATGTTTCAATACATCTCACAATGTTATACAATTCTTTCATGGAGCCGTTTGCTAGCACTGTTTTTATGCAATCTGAGAAGATATATTTTTGATCGCTTTGAAACCTATGTTGACAAAGGAAATATGCTCAGATGGAAACTAGAAAGAAGCTTTCTGAGAAACTGCTTTGTGAAATATGAATTAATCTCATAGAGATACACCACTCTTTCATGGAGGAGGTTTCTTGCAGTGTTTCTGTGGGACCTCAGATGTGATATTTTGGATAGCATTGATTCCCACAGTGAAAAATGAAATATCCTCAGATAAATGCTGAAGAGAAGCCTTCTGAGAAACTGCTTTGTGGTGTGTGAATTCATCTCACAGAGTTACACCATTGCTTTCATTGAGAAGTTTGCTAACACTGTTGTCACAGAATCTGCAATGAGATATACGAGAGCACATTGAGGCCCGTGTTTAAAAAGTATATATCTTTAGATGAGAAGAAGAAAGAAGCATTCTGAGAAACTGTTTTGTGATGTGAAAGTTTGCTCACGCTTTTATGGCAGAAGCTGCAGTGAGGTATACGGGAGCGAATTGAGACCTGTGTTGAAAAAGAAAATATCTTCGGATAAAAAGAGAAAAGAAGCTTTCTTAGAAACTCCTTTGTGATGTGTGAATTCATCTCACAGAGTTACACTAGTCTTTCATGGAGCAGTTTGCTAGCACTATTTTTGTGGCATCTGAGAAGTAATATTCTGGATCTCTTTGAAGCATACAGTGACAAAAGAACTATAATCAGATAAAAACTAGAAGGGTGCTTCCTGAGAAACTGCTTTGTGATGTGTGTATTCATCTCACAGAGTTACACCATTCTTTCATTGAGCAGTTTGCTAACACTATTTTCGTGGAATCTGCTATGGGGTACACTGGAGTACATTAAGCCCGATGGTGAAAAAGGAAAGTCCTCAGATAAAAACTTAAAAGAAGCTTTCTGAGAAACTGCTTTGTGATATGTGAATTCATCTCACCGAGTTACAACAATCTTTCTGGAACCGTTTGCTAGCACTGTTTTTGTGGAATGTGAGAAGGGACATTTCTGATCGCTTTGAAGCCTATGATGACAAGGAAATATTCTCAAAAAAAACTAGAAAGAATCTTCCTGAGAAAGTGCTTTGTGATGCTGAATTCATCTCACAGATTTACACTACCTTTTCATGGAGCAGTTTACTAGCACTGTTTCTGTTTAATCTGAGAAGGGATATTTTGGATCCATTTGAAGCCTATGGTAACAAAGGATAATCCTCGTATGAAGGCTGAAGAGCTTCCTGAAAATAAGCTTTTGGGATGTTATTGTTCGTCAACCAGTTGCAGTTCTTTCCTGGACGGTTTACTGCCGTTGTTTTCCTTTAATCTGCGGATGTTTTAAATGTGTATTGGGTGCTGTTATTGAATGAGATATCATCAGACAAAGGCTGGAGGAGATCTTCAGGTAACTGCTTTGTGATGTTGTGGTTATCTGACAGGCGACGCCGTTCTTTTTGAGGGCTGGGGTCTCATCTGATGCCTGCGCATACTCTTACTTATACTTGCTGCCTACTTACCCCCTGAGTGGAGTGCGGTGTGCAGCGATCTCCGGCTCACTGCAAGCTCCTGCTCAGGTTCCGCCATTCTCCTGCATCAGCCTCCCGAGTAGCTGGGACTACAGGCATACCTATACAAACTGTTTTTGTATTTTAAGTAGAGGCAGCGGGGTTTCACCGTGTTGCAGGATGGTCTCGATCTCCTGACCTCGTGATCCACCGTCTCGGCCTCCCAAAGATATGGGATTACAGGCTTGAGCCACCCAGCGCCTGTGCCGACACCATTCTTTCTTGTTAAAGAAGTTTTCTGAAACTGCTTTTGTGATGGTAATTCATCTGCACAGTTTCACCATTCTTTCATGGGGCAGTTTGGTAGCACTGTTTTTGTGGAGTCTGAGAAGGAATGCTTTGGATTGCTGAAGCCCATGGTGGAAAGAAATATCATCATCTAAAACTAAGAAAGTTTCTGAAAACTGGGAGCTTATTCTGAGAATCTGCTTTGTGACGGGGTGAATTCACCTCAAAGAGTTACACCATTCTTTTCAAGGAGTAGTTTACTAACACTATTTTGAGTGGAATCTGCAATTGGATATTTCGAGCTCTTTGATTAGTGTTATGAAAAATGAAATACCCATAAAAACTGGAAGATCTTGAAGACTTACTTTGTAATGTGAATTCATCTCACAAGTTACACCATTCTTTTCATTGAGAAGTTTGCTAACACTTTGTTTTTGCAGAATCTCAATGGGATATTTAAGGAGTACTTTGAGGACTATGGTGAAAAAGGAAATATCCTCAGATGAAAACAAGAGAAGAAGAAGCTTGCTGAGAAACTGTTTTTGTGTTGTGTGTGAATTCTTCTCACAGAGTTACAACTTTCTTTACATTGAGCAGTTTGCTAACACTTATTTAGTGAATCTGCAATGGGATATTCTGGAGTGCATTGGGGCCATGGTGTCAAGGCTATATCCTCAGTAAAAATTCAAAAACTTTCAGAAACTGCTTTGTGATGTATTGAATTCATCATGAAGAGATACAATTCTACACTGCATGGAGCAATTTGGTAGCACTGTTTCTGTGGAATCTGAGAAGGGATTACTGTGGATCGCTTTAAAGCCTAGTAACAAAAGGAAATAACCTGAGACCAACAACAGGAAAAGAATTTTCTGAGAAAGTGCTTTTCGCGTGTGTGAATTCATCTCACATAAGTACACCTTTTCTCTTCATTGAGTGTTTACTAACACTGTTTTCATGGAATCTGCAAAGGTACTCGGGCACATTTCAGCTTTTTGTGAAAAATAATGTCAGATAAAGCTGGAAAACACAGAAACTTCGTGAATTTACACATCGCTCCTTTAATATATCCCATTGCAGATTCCATGAAAACAGTTAAGCTTCTCCAATGAAAAACGTAATAACTCTGGATAATTCCCCTTATCTCCAAGAAAAGAATCATGAACTCTGTGAGATGAATTAACACATCACAAAGTGGTTTTTCAGAATTATTCTTTCTACTTTTTATATGAGGATATTGCCTTTGTCACCATTAGCTTCAATGCGCTCTGAAATATCCCTTTGCAGATTCCAAGAAAACAGCGTTAGCAAACTGCTCAATGAATAGAACAGTGTAATTCTGTGAGATGAATTCTCACATCACAAAGCAGTTTCTCAGAAAGCATCTTTCTAGTTTTTATTAGAGAATATTTCCCTTTTCACTGTATGCCTCAATGCACTCCCAAATATACCTTTGCAGATTACATGAAAACAGTGTTAGTAAGCTGGTCCATGAAAAGAAAGGTGTAATTCTATGAGATGAATTCACACATCACAAAGAACTTTCTCAGAAAACTCCTTTCAAGTTTTTATCTGAGGATATTTCCTTTGTCACCATAGTCTTCAATGTGATCCAAAATATCTCTTCTCAGATTCCCGAAAAACAGTGCTACCAAACTGACCCATGAAAGGAATCATGTAACTCCGTGAGATGAATTAACATATCATAAACCAGTTTCTCAGAAAACATCTTTCTCTTTTTTATCTGAGGATATTTCCTTTCTCACCATACAACTCAATACTCTCCCAAATATCCCTTTGCAGATTCCACAAACACAGTGTTAGCACAGTGCTCCATGAAAAGAAATGTGTAACCTTGTAAGGTAAATTCACAAATCACAAAGAAGTTTCCCAGAAAGCTGTTTTCTAGTTTTTATCTGAGGATAATTCCTTTGACACCATAGGCTTTCAAGGCAATGCAATATGTCCCTCCTCAGATTCCCCAAAAACACTGCTATCAAACTACTGCAAGAAAAGAATGGTGCAACTCTTTGAGAGGAATTCACACATCACAAGGCAGTTTCCCAGAAAGCTTCTTTCTAGTTTTTTTCTGAGGATATTTCCTTTGTCAGCATAAGCTTCTATGCTCTCTGAAGTATCCCCTTGCAGATTCCAAGAAAACAGTGTTAGCAAACTGCTCAATGAAAAGGATAGTGTTGCTCAGTGTGGTGAATTCACACATCACAAAGCAGTTTCTCAGAAATCATCTTTCTAATTTTTATCTGAGGATATTTCTTTTCTCACCATAGGCCTCAATGCTCTCCCAAGTATCCCTTTA
Organism: Papio anubis; assembly: GCF_008728515.1. Taxonomy (NCBI): domain Eukaryota; kingdom Metazoa; phylum Chordata; class Mammalia; order Primates; family Cercopithecidae; genus Papio; species Papio anubis. The sequence goes on along the minus strand of NW_022169651.1, from coordinate 178,997 downwards.
TGGATTCCATGAAAACTGTGTTAGCAAACTGCTCCATGAAAAAAAAGGTGTGATTCTATGAGTTGAATTCACACATCACAAAGAACTTTCTCAGAAAGCTTCTTTCTAAGTTTTATCTCAAGATATTTCCCTAATCACCATATGCTTCAATGTGATCCTAAATATCCCTTCACAGATTCCCCAGAAACACTGCTACCAAACTGCTCCATGAAAAGAATCATGTAAGTCTGTGAGATGAATTCACAAATCACAAAGCAATTTCTCAGAAAGCTTCTTTCTGGTTTTTGTCTTAGTTTATTTCCTGTCACAATAAACTTCAATATTCTCCGAAATATCCCATTGCGGATTCCAAGAAAACATTGTTAGCAAACTGCTGAATAAAAAGAACAGTGTAACTATGTGAGATTACTTCACACATCACAAAGCAGTTTCTCAGAAAACTTCTTTTTGCTTTTTTCTATGAAGATATTTCCTTTGTCACCATACGCTTCCATGCATTCCCAAATATCCTATTACCGATTCCATGAAAAGAAGTTTAAAAAATGGCTACATGAAAAGAAAGGTGTATCTCTGTGAGATAATTTCACACATCACAAAGAAGTTTCTCAGAAATCTTTCTACCTTTTGTCTGTGGATATTTTCTTCTTCATTTTAGTCTTCAATCTGATCCAAAATTTCCTCTCTCAGATTGCACAAAAATAGTGCTACCCAACTGATCTATGAAAGCATTGTGTAATGCTGTGAGGTGAATTAACACATCACAAAGTGATTTAGCAGAAAGCTTCTTTCTAGTTTTTATATGAGTATATTTCGTTTGTCAGCACAGGCTTCATTGCGCTCCAAAATATCCCACTGCAGATTCCAAGAAAACAGTGTTAGCAACTTGCTCATTGAAAATAACCATTTAACTCTGTCAGGTGAATTCACACATCACAAATCAGTTTCACAGAAGGCTTTTTTCTAATTTTAATCTGAGGATATTTCCTTTTTCACCATAGACTTTAATGCATTTCAAAGTATGCCTTTTCAGATTCCCCAAAAACAGTGCTACCAAACAACTCCATAAAAAAAGTGGTGTAACTCTGAGAGATAAATTCACACATCACAAAGCTGTTCCTCAGAAAGCTTCTTTCTAGTTTTTATCTGATGACATGTCCTTTTTCCAATATTACTCAATGTGCTACGAAATATCCCATTGCAGATTCCAAAAAAAAGTGTTGGCAAACTTCTCAATGAAAAGAATGGTGTAATTCTGTGAGATGAATTCACACATCCCAAAGCAGTTTCACAGAAAGCTTCCTTTTGAGGATATTTCCTTTGTAACCGTAGACTTCAATGTGCTCCCAAATATCCTATTGCAGATTCCAGGAAAACAGTGTTATCAAACTGCTCAATGAAAAGAATGGTGTACCTCTGTAAGATGAATTCACACATCACAAAGCAGTTTCTCAGAAATATTTTTTTCTATTTTTTATCTGAGGATATTTCCTTTTTTACTATAGGCCTCAATGAACTCCCAAATATCCCTTTGCAGATTCCGTGAAAACGGTGTTAGCAAACTGCTCCATGAAAAGAAAGGAATAAATCTGTGAGATCAATTCAAACATCTCAAAGAACTTTCTCAGAAAACATCTTTCTAGTTTTCATCTGATGTTATTTCCTTTGTCACCATAGTCTTTGATGTGATCCAAAATATTGCTTCTCAGATTCCCCGAAAACAGGGCTACCAAACTGAACCATGAAAAAGAATCGTGTAACTCTGTGGAATGAATTAACACATCATACCTTATTCTCAAGTCTTTTATAGTTTTATCTGCGATAACCTTTGTCACCATAAGCTTCAATGCGGTCCACAATATCCCACTGGAGACTACAAGAAAGCAGCATTAGCAAACTGCTCAATGAAAAGAACAGTGTAATTCTATAATATGAATTCACACATCAAAAAGCTGTTTCTTAGAAAGCTTCTTTCTAGTTTTTATCTGAGGATATTTCCTTTGTCACTGTAGGTTTCAATCCATTCCCAAATATCCTAAGGCAGATTCCACTAAAACGGTGTTAGCAAACTGCTCCAAGAAAAGAGTCGGGTAATTCTGTGAGATGAATTCACACATCAGAAAGCAGCTTCTCAGAAAGCTTCTTTAAAGTTCTTATCTGAGGATATTTCCTTTTTCAACATATTCCTCAATATGTTCCAGAATATCCCATTGCAAATTCCACGAGTAAAGTGTTAGCAAACTTCTCAATGAAAAGAACTGTGTACCTCAGTGAGATGAATTCACACATCACAAAGAGCTTTCTCAGAAAGTTTCTTTGTGTTATCTATCTAATGATATTTCTTTTGTCACCATAGCCTTCAATGTGCTCCCAAATATCCTATTGCAGATTACAAAAAAACAACGTTATCAAACTACTCAATGAAAAGTATGGTTTACTCTGTAAGATGAATTAACAAATCACAAAACAGTTTCTCAGAAAACTCTTTCTAGTTTTTATCTGAGGATATTACCTTTTCACTATAGGTCTAGATGAGCTCCCAAATATCTCTTTGCAGATTCCATGAAAGCAGTGTTAAAAAACTGCTCCGTGAAAAGAAAGGTGTAAATCTGTAAGATGATTTCAAACACGACAAAGAATTTTCTCAGAATGCTCCTTTCTAGTTTTCATCTGAGGATATTTCCTTTGTCACCCAAAGCTTCAAAGTGCTCCAAAGTATCCTATTGCCGATTCCAAGATACTGTGTTAGCAATCTGCTCAATGAAAAGAACAGTGTAACTCTGTGAGATGAATTCACCCATCACAAAGCATTTTCTCAGAAAGCTTCTTTCTAGTATTTATCTGAGGATATTTCCTTTTTCACCATATTCCTCAATCGCTACCAAATATCCCATTGCAGATCTATGAAAAAAGTGTTAGCAAACTTCTCAATGACAAAAGCAGTGTAACTCTATGAGGTGAATTCACACATGACAAAGCAGTTTCTCAGAAAGCCTCTTCCTATTTCTCATCTGATGATATTTCCTTTTTCACCATAGGCCTTAATGCACTCCCAAATATCCCTTTGTGGATTCCATGAAAACAGTGATACCAAACTGCTCCACGATAAGAAAAGTGTAATTCTGTGAGATGAATTCACGCATCACAAAGAAGTTTCTCAGAGGAATTCTTTCTAGTTTTTATCTGAGAATATTTCCTTTGTCACGATACGCTTCAGTGTGATCCAAAATAACCCTACTCAAATTCCCCCAAAACAGTGCTACCAAGCTGCTACATGGGAAGAATCATGTAACTCTGGGATATGAATTCAAAAATCCCAAAAAAGTTTGTCAGAAAGCTTCTTTCTACTTTTTGTCTGTGGATATTTCCTTTTTAACTTTAGGCCTCAATATGCTCGCAAATATCCCTTTGCAGATTCCATGAAGAGTGTTAGCAAACAGTTCCATGAAAAGAACGGTGTAACTCTTTGAGATGAAAAACAAACAGTGCTACCAATCTGCTCCATGAAAAGAATTGTGTAACTCTGTGAGATGAATTCACAAGTCACTAAGCAGTTTATCAGAAAGCTTCTTTCTAGTTTTTGTCTCAGCGTATTTCCTTTTTCACCATAGGCCTCAATGCACTCGTGAATATCACTTTGCAGATGGCACAAAAATAGTGTTAGTAAATTGCTCCATGAATAAAAAGATGTAAAGCTTTGAGATGAATTCACACATCACAAAGCAGTGTCTCAGAAATCTTCTTTTTGGCTTTTTCATGAGGATATTTCCTTTGTCACCATAGGCTTCAATGTGCTCCAAAATATCCTATTGCAGATTCCACGAAAACAGTATTAGGAAACTGCTGAAACAAAAGAATCGTGCAGCTCTGTGAGATGAAATCATATCACAAAGCAGTTTCTCAGAAAGCTTCTTTCCAATTTTTATCTGAGCATATTTACTCTGTCACCATATTCTACAATGCCATCAAAATATCCATTCTCAAATTCCCAAAAACATTCTTACCAAAATGCTCCATGAAATAATGGTGTAACTCTGTGAGATAAATTCATACGTCACAAAGCTGTTTCTCAGAAAGTTTCTTTCTAGTTTTTATCTGAAGATATTTCTTTTTTCATTGTAGGCCTCAATGCCCTCCCAAATATCCCTTTGCAGATTCCACAAAAGCAGTGTTAGCAAACTGCTCCATGAAAAGAAAGGTGTAGCTCTCTGATATGAATTCACACATCACAAAGGGCTTTCTCAGAAAGCTTATTTCTAGTTGTTATCTGTGGATATTTCCTTTGTTACCATAAGCTTCAATACAATCCAGAATATCCCTTCTCAGATTCACCAAAAACAATGCTACCAATCTGATCCATAAAAAGAATAGTGCAACTCAGTGAGATGAATTAATGCACCTCAAAGAGGTTTCTCAGAAAGCTTCGTTCAGGTTTTTCTCTGAGGATATTTCCTTTGTCACCGTAAGTTTCAATGCGTTCTGAAATATCCCATTGCAGATTCCAAGAAAACAGTGTTAGCAAATTGTTCAATGAAAAGAACAGTTTAACTCTGTGAGATGTACTCACACATCACAAAGCAGTTTCTCAGAAAGAATCACTTTGGTTTTTATATGAGGATAGTCCCTTTGTCTCTGTAGGCTTCAATGTGCTTCCAAATATAATATTGCAGACTCCATGAAAACAGTGCTGTCAAACTACTTAATGAAAAGAACGGTGTTACTCGGTGAGATGAACTCACACCTCACAAAGCAAGTTCTCAGAAACCTTCTTTATAGTTTTTATATGAGCATATTTCCCTTTTCACTGTATGCCTCAATGCTCCCCCAAATATCCCTTGGCAGATTCCATGAAAATAGTTTGAGCAAACTGCTCCATGAAAAGGAAGGTGTAACTCTGTGAGGTGAATTCCCACATCACAAAGAACTTTCTTAGAAAATTTTTTCTAATTTTTATCTGAGGATATTTCTTCTGTCACTGTAGGCTTCAATGTGATCCAAAATGTCCTTTCTCAGATTCCCCACAAACACTACTACCAAACTGATCCATGAGAAGAATTGTGTAACACTGAGAGATGAATTATCACGTCACAAAGCAGTTTCTCAGAAAACTTCTTTCTCATTTTTATCTGAGGATATTTCCTTTTTCACTATATGCCTCCATGTGCTCCCAAATATCACTTTGCAGATGCCACCAAAACAGTGTTAGGAAACTGCTCCATGGAAAGAAACCAGTAACTCTGTGAGATGAATTCACACATCACAAAGCAGTTTCTCAGAAGTCTTCTTTCTAATTTGTATCTAAGGATATTTCTTTTTTCACTATAGGCCTTAATGTGCTCCGGAATATAACATTGCCGATTCCATGAAAACAGTGTTAGGGAACTGCTCCATGAAAAGAAAGGCGTAAATCTGTGAGATGAATTCACACATCAGAAAGAACTTTCTCATTAAGATTCTTTCTAGTTTTTAACTGAGGACATTTCCTTTGTAGTCATAGGCTTCAATGCGATTCAAAATATCCATTCTCTGATTTCCCCAAAACACTGCTACCAAACTGCTCTATGAAACCAGTGGTGTAAATGTGTGAATCCACACATCCCAAAGCTGTTTCTCAGAAACCTCCTTTCTAGTTTTTATCTGAAATATTTCCTTTTTCACCATATTCCTCAATGCACTCCTGAATATCCCATTGCAGAATAAACAAAAAAAGTGTTAGTAAACATCTCATTGAAAAGAATGGGGTAACTGTGTGATAAATTCAAACATCACAAAGAAGTTTCTCAAAAACTTTCTTTTTGGTTTTTATCTGAGGATACTTCCTTTGTCACCATTTGCTTCAATGTGATCCAAAATATCCCTTCTCAGATTTCCCCAAAACAGGGCTACCAAACTTCTCCATGTAAAGAATAGTGTAACTCTTTGAGATGAATTAATATATAAGAAAGCACTTCCTCAGAAAGCTTCTTTCTAGTTTTTATATGAGGGTGTTTCCTTTGTCACCTTGAGCTTCAGTGCTTTTCGAAATATCCCTTTGTAGATTCAATGAAAACTGTGTAAGCAAAATTCACAATGAAAAGCTTCTTTTTGATTTTTGTCTGAGAATATTACCTTTGTCACCCTAGGCTGCAATGTGCTCCCTGATGTCGTATTGTAGACTCCACGAAAACAGTGTGAGCCTAATGCTGCAAGAAAAGAAAGGCAACTCAGTGAGATGAATTCACACATCACAAAGAAGTTTGGCAGAAATCTTCTCTCTAGTTTTTATCTGAGGATATTTCCTTTTTCACCATAGGCTTCAATGCACTCCCAAATATCCTATTCCAGATTCCACGAAAACTGTGTTATCAATCAGCTCAATGAATAGAATGGTGTAATTCTCTGAGGTGATTTCACACATCACAAGACAGTTTCTCAGAAAGCTTCTTTTTAGTTTTTATCTGAGGATATTTGTTGTTCAATATAGGCCTCAATGTGCCCCCGAATATACCATTGCACATTAAGTGAAAAAAGTGTTAGCAAATTTCTCAATGAAAACAATGTTGTACCTCTGTGAGATGAATTCATACATCACAAATCAGTTTCACAGAAAGGTTATTTTTGGCTTTTATGTGAGGATATTTTCTTTGTTACAATAGGCTCCCAAATATCCTATTGCAGATTCCATGAAAACAGTGTTATCAAACTTCTCAATGAATAGAACAGTGTAACACCTAAAGGTGAATTCACACATCACAAAGCAGTTTCTCAGAAAGCTTCCTTCTAGTTTTTATATGTGGATATTTCCTTATTCACCCTAGGCCTCAATGAGCTCCAGAATATCCCATTGCAGATTCCATGGAAACAGTGTAAGCGAACTGCTCCATGAAAAAAAAGTTGTAACTCTGTGAGATGAATTCTCACTTCACAAAGAACTTTCTCAAGAAGCTTCTTTCTTCAATGTAATCCAAAATATCCCTTTTCAGATTCCCCAAATACACTGCTACAAAACTGATCCATGTAAACAATCATGTAACTCTCTGAGATGAATTAACACACCACATAGCAGTTTCTCAGAAAGCTTCTTTCTAGTTTTTGCCTGAGGTATTTCCTTTTTCACTGTAACTTCAATGCACTCCCAAATCTCCTATTGCAGATTCCACGAAAACAGTTATCTAACTGCTCAATGTAAAGAACGGTGTAACTCAGTGTGATGAATTAACACATCACAAAGCAGTTTCTCAGAAAGCTTCTTTCTAGTTTTTGTCTGAGGTATTTCCTTTTTCACTGTAACTTCAATGCACTCCCAAATATCCTATTGCAGATTCCATGAAAACAGTGTTATCAAACTGCTCAATGTAAAGAACAGTGTAACTCAGTGAGATGAATTCACACATCACAAAGCGGTTTCTCAGAAAGCTTCTTTCTAGTTTTTTCTGATGATATTTCCTTTATCACCATAAGCCTCAGCACTCCCAAATATCCCTTTGCAGATTCCATGAAAACAGTGTTAGCAAACTGATCCATGAAAAGACATGTGTACTTTTGTGAGATGAATTCACACATTACAACTAATTTTCTCAGAAAGCTTCTTTGTAGTTATTATCTGAGGATATTTCCTTTGTCACCATAGGCTTCAATGCAATCCAAAATATCCCTTCTCAGATTCCCAAAAACAGTACTACCAAACTGATCCATGAAAAGAATGGTGTAACTTTGTGAGATGAATTAACACATCACAAAGCGGTTTCTCAGAAAACGTCTTCCTACTTTTTCTATGACAATATTTCCTATGTCACCATAAGCTTCAATGCACTCCAAAATACCCTATTATAGATTCAAAAAAACAGTGTTAGCAAACTGTTCAATGAAAAGAACAGTGTAACTCTGTGATGTGAATTCACACATCACAAAGTAGTTTTACAGAAAGCTGCTTTTTGTTTTTTATCTAAGGATATTTCCTTTGTCCACATAGGCTTCAATGCACTCCAAATATCCTATTGCAGATTCCACAAAAGTAGTGTTTTCAAATTCCTCAGAGAATAGAATGGTGCAACTCTGAGATAAGTTCGCACATCACAAAGAACTATCTCAGAAAGCTAGTTTCTAACTTTTATCTGAGGGCATTTACTTTTCACGATAGGCTTCAATGTGATCCAAAATATCGTTTTCAGATTCCCCAAAAGCAGTGCTACCAAACCGCTAAATGAAAAGAATATGTAACTCTGTGAGATGAATTAACACATCAGAATGCATTTTCTCAGAAAGCTTCTTTCCAGTTTTTGTATGATGGTATTTCCTTTCTAACCTAAAGCTTCAATGTGCACCACAATATTACTTTGCAGATTCCATGAACACAGTGTTAGTGAACTGCACAATGAAAAGAACAGTGTAACTCTGTGAAATGAATACACACATCACAAAGCAGGTTCTCAGGAATCTTCTTTCTACTTTTTATCTGAGGATATTTGCTTTTTCAACATAGGCCTCAATGAGCTCCAATATATCCCTTTGCAGATTCCATGAAAAGAGTGTTAGCAAACTGCTCAATGTAAAGAATGGTTTAATTCTGTGAGATGAATTCACATATCACAAAGAACTTTCTCAGAAAGCAACTTTCTTGTTTTTATCTGAGGATATTTTATTGTCAAAATAGTCTTCAATGCGTTCCAAAATATCCCATTGCAGATTCCAAGAAAACAGTGTAGCAAACTGTTAAATGAAAAGAACAGTGTAACTCTGTGATAAGAATTCACACATCACAAAGTTGTTTCTCAGAAGGGTTCTTTTTGTTTTTTATCTGAGGTGATTTCCTTCATAATCATAAGTTTCAATGAGCTCCAAAATTACATTTGTCAATATAGCCTTCAATGTGATCCAAGATATCCCATTGCAGATTCCAAGAAATCAGTGTTAGCAAACTGCTCAATGGAAAGAACAGTGGAACACTATGAGATGAATTCACACATCAAAAAGCAGTTTATTCCAAAGCTTCTTCCAGATTTGATCTGAGGATATTTCCTTTTTCACTATAGGCCTCAATGAGCCTCCAAATATTCCTTTGCTGATTCCACAAAAAGAGTGTTGGCAAACTGCTCAATGGAAAGAAGGGTGTAAATCTGTGAGATAAATTCACACATCACAAGAGAGTTTCTCAGAAAGCTTCTTTCTAGTTTTTAATCTGACAATATTCCCTTTCTTACTTTAGGCCTCAATGTGCTCCCAAATATTCCTTCGCAGATTCCATGAAAACACTGTTAGAAAACTGCTCCATGAAAATAAAGGTGGCTACCCATAAAGGGAAGCCCATCAGACTAACAGCAGATCTCTCAGCAGAAACTCTACAAGCTAGAAGAAAGTGGGGGCCAATATTCAACATTCTTAAAGAAAAGAATTTTCAACCCAGAATTTCATATCCAGCCAAACTAAGTTTCATAAGTGAAGGAGAAATAAAATCCTTTACAGACAAGCAAATGCATAGAGATTTTGTCACCACCAGGCCTGCCTTACAAGAGACCCTGAAGGAAGCACTAAACATGGAAAGGAACAACCGGTACCAGCCATTGCAAAAACATGCCAAAACGTAAAGACCGTCGAGGCTAGGAAGAAACTGCATGAACTAACGAGCAAAATAACCAGTTAATATCGTAATGGCAGGATCAAGTTCACACATAACAATATTAACCTTAAATGTATATGGACTAAATGGTCCAACTAAAAGACACAGACTGGCAAACTGGATAAAGAGTCAAGACCCATCAGTTTGCTGTATTCAGGAGACCCATCTCACATGCAGAGACATACAAAGGCTCAAAATAAAGGGATGGAGGAAGTTCTACCAAGCAAATGGAGAACAAAAAAAAAGCAGGGGTTGCAATACTAGTCTCTGATAAAACAGACTTTAAACCATCGAAGATCAAAAGAGACAAAGAAGGCCATTACATAATGGTAAAGGGATCAATTCAACAGGAGGAGCTAACTATCCTAAATATATATGCACCCAATACAGGAGCACCCAGATTCATAAAGCAAGTCCTTAGAGACTTACAAAGAGACTTGGACTCCCATACAATAATAATGAGAGACTTCAACACCCCACTGTCAACATTAGACAGGTCAACGGGACAGAAAGTTAACAAGGATATCCAGGAATTGAACTCATCTCTGCAGCAAGCAGACCTAATGGACATGTACAGAACTCTCCACCCCATATCAACAGAATATACATTCTTCTCAGCGCCACATAACACTTATTCCAAAATTGACCACCTAATTGGAAGTAAAGCACTCTTCAACAAATGTACAAGAAGAGAATTTTTTTTTTGAATTTTTTTATTATTACTATACTTTAAGTTCTAGGGTACATGTGCATAACATGCAGGTTTGTTACATATGTATACTTGTGCCATGTTGGTGTGCTGCACCCATCAACTCATCAGCACCCATCAACTCGTCATTTACATCAGGTATAACTCCAAATGCAATCCTTCCCACCTCCCCCCTCCCCATGATAGGCCCCGGTGTGTGATGTCCCGCTTCCCGAGTCCAAGTGATCTCATTGAAGAACAGAAATTATAACAAACTGTTTCTCAGACCACAGTGCAATCAAACTAGAACTCAGGACTAAGAAACTCAATCAAAACCGCTCAACTACATAAAAACTGAACAACCTGCTCCTGAACGACTACTGGGTATATAACAAAATGAAGGCAGAAATAAAGATGTTCTTTGAAACCAATAAGAACAAAGATACAACATACCTGAATCTCTGGGACACATTTAAAGCAGTGTGTAGAGGGAAATTTATAGCACTAAATGCCCACAAGAGAAAGCAGGAAAGATCAAAAATTGACACTCTAACATCACAATTAAAAGAACTAGAGAAGCAAGAGCAAACACATTCAAAAGCTAGCAGAAGGCAAGAAATAACTAAGATCAGAGCAGAACTGAAGGAGATAGAGATACAAAAAACCCTCCAAAAAATCAATGAATCCAGGAGTTGGTTTTTTGAAAAGATCAACAGAATTGATAGACTGCTAGCAAGACTAATAAAGAAGAAAAGAGAGAAGAATCAAATAGATACAATAAAAAATGATAAAGGGGATATCACCACTGACCCCACAGAATTACAAACTATCATCAGAGAATACTATAAACACCTCTATGCAAATAAAATAGAAAATCTAGAAGAAATGGATAATTTCCTGGACACTTACACTCTGCCAACATTAACCAGGAAGAAGTTGAATCCCTGAATAGACCAATAGCAGGCTCTGAAATTGAGGCAATAATTAATAGCCTACCAACCGAAAAAAGTCCAGGACCAGATGGATTCACAGTTGAATTCTACCAGAGGTACAAGGAGGAGCTGGTACCATTCCTTCTGAAACTATTCCAATCAGTAGAAAAAGAGGGAATCCTCCCTAACTCATTTTATGAGGCCAACATCATCCTGATACCAAAGCCTGGCAGAGACACAACAAAAAAAGAGAATTTTAGACCAATATCCCTGATGAACATCGATGTAAAAATCCTCAATAAAATACTGGCAAACCGAATCCAGTAGCACATCAAAAAGCTTATCCGCCATGGTCAAGTGGGCTTCATCCCTGGGATGCAAGGCTGGTTCAACATATGCAAATCACTAAATGTAATCCAGCATAAAAACAGAACCAAAGACAAAAACCACATGATTATCTCAATAGATGCAGAAAAGGCCTTTGACAAAATTCAACAGCCCTTCATGCTAAAAACAGTCAATAAATTCGGTATTGATGGAAGGTATCTCAAAATCATAAGAGCTATTTATGACGAACCCACAGCCAATATCATTCTGAATGGGCAAAAACTGGAAAAATTCCCTTTGAAAACTGGCACAAGACAGGGATGCCCTCTCTCACCACTCCTATTCAACATAGTGTTGGAAGTTCTGGCTAGGGCAATCAGGCAAGAGAAAGAAATCAAGGGTATTCAGTTAGGAAAAGAAGAAGTCAAATTGTCCCTGTTTGCAGATGACATGATTGTATAGTTAGAAAACCCCATTGTCTCAGCCCAAAATCTCCTTAAGCTGATAAGCAACTTCAGCAAAGTCTCAGGATACACAATTAATGTGCAAAAATCACAAGCATTCTTATACACCAGTAACAGACAAACACAGAGCCAAATCATGAATGAACTTCCATTCACAATTGCTTCAAAGAAGATAAAATACCTAGGAATCCTACTTACAAGGGATGTAAAGGACCTCTTCAAGGAGAACTACAAACCACTGCTCAGTGAGATAAAAGAGGACACAAACAAATGGAAGAACATACCATGCTCATGGATAGGAAGAATCAATATCGTGAAAATGGCGATACTGCCCAAGGTAATTTATAGGTTCAATGCCATCCCCATCAAGCTACCAATGAGTTTCTTCACAGAATTGGAAAAAACTACTTTAAAGTTCATATGGAACCAAAAAAGAGCCCGCATCTCCAAGACAATCCTAAGTCAAAAGAACAAAGCTGGAGGCATCACGCTACCTGACTTCAAACTATACTACAAGGCTACAGTAACCAAAACAGCATGGTACTGGTTCCAAAACAGAGATATAGACCAATGGAACAGAACATAGTCCTTAGAAATAATACCACACATCTACAGCCATCTGATCTTTGACAAACCTGAGAAAAACAAGAAATGGGGAAAGGATTCCCTATTTAATAAATGGTGCTGGGAAAATTGGCTTGCCATAAGTAGAAAGCTGAAACTGGATCCTTTCCTTACTCCTTATACAAAAATTAATTTAAGATGGATTAGAGACTTAAACGTTAGATCTAATACCATAAAAACCCTAGAAGAAAACCTAGGAAATACCATTCAGGACATAGGCATGGGCAAGGACATCATGTCTAAACACCAAAAGCAAAGGCAACCAAAGCCAAAATTGACAAATGGGATTTAGTTAAACTAAAGAGCTTCTGCACAGCGAAAGAATCTACCATCCGAGTGAACAGGCAACCTACAGAATGGGAGAAAATTTTTGCAATCTACTCATCTGACAAGGGCTAATATCCAGAACCTACAAAGAACTCAAACAAATTTACAAGAAAAAAACAAACAACTCCATCAAAAAGTAAGCAAATGATATGAACAGACATAGCTCAAAAGAAGACATGCGTACAGCCAACAGACACATGAAAAAATGCTCATCATCACTGGCCATCAGAGAAATGCAAATCAAAACCACAATGAGATACCATCTCACACCAGTTAGAATGACAATCATTAAAAAGTCAGGAAACAACAGGTGGTGGAGAGGATGTGGAGAAATAGGAACACTTTTACACTGTTGGTGGGACTGTAAACTGGTTCAACCATTGTGGAAAACAGTATGGCAATTCCTCAAGGATCTAGAACTAGAAATACCATATGACCCAGCCATCCCATTACAGGGTATATACCCAAAGGATTATAAATCATGCTTCTATAAAGACACATGTACATGTATGTTTATTGCGGCACTATTCACAATAGCAAAGACTTGGAATGAACCCAAATGTCCATCAGTGACAGACTGGATTAAGAAAATGTGGCACATATACACCATGGAATACTATGCAGCCATAAAAAAGGATGAGTTTGTGTGCTTTGTAGGGACATGGATGCAGCTGGAAACCATCATTCTCAGCAAACTATCGCAAGAACAGAAAACCAAACACCGCATGTTCTCACTCATAGGTGGGAACTGAACAATGAGATCACTTGGATTCGGGAAAGGGAACATCACATACCGGGGCCTATTATGGGGAAGGGGGAGGGGAGAGGGATTGCACTGGGAGTTATACCTGATGTAAATGACGAGTTGATGGGTGCTGACGAGTTGATGGGTGCAGCACACCAACACAGCACATGTATACATGTGTAACAAACCTACACGTTATGCACATGTCCCCTAGAACTTAAAGTATAATAATAATAAAAAAAGAGAGAGAAAAGAAAAAAAAAGAAAATAAAGGTGTAACTCTGTAAGTTGAATTCTCACGTCACAAAGAACTTTCTCAGTAAGCTTCCTTCTAGTTTTTATCTGAGGATATTTCCTTTGCCACCATAGGCTTCATGGTGATCCAAAATGTCCCTTCTTAGATTCCACAAAAACAATGTTAACAAATTGTTCTATGAAAAGAATCGTGTAACTCTGTGAGAAGAATTAACACATCAGAAAGCGTTTCCTCAGAAAGCTTCTTTCTAGTTTTTATATGAGGGTATTTTCTTCATCACCTTGAGGTTCAATGCGCTCTGAAATATCACTTTGCAGATTCCATGAAAACAGCATCAGCAAACTGCTCAATGAAAAGAATGGTGTAACTCTGTGAGATGAATTCACACATCACAAAAATCTTTTTCAGAAAGCTTCTTTCTAGTTCTACCTGAAGGTATTTCCTTTGTCAAAATAGGGCTCAATGTGATCCGAAATATTCCTTCTCAGATTCCCCAAAAACAGTGCTACCAAACTGCTCCAGGAAAAGAAGCTTGTAACTTTGTGAGACGATTTTGTAAATCGAAAAGAAAGCTTCTTACTAATTTTTGTGTTAGGATATTTCCTTTGTCAACATTAGCTTCAATGCACTCCAAAATATCCCACTGCAGATTCCAAGAAAACAGTGTCAGATCTCCTCAATAAAAAGAGCAGTGTAACTCTGTCAGATGAATTAACACATCAAAAAGCAGTTTCTCAGAAAGTTTCTTTCCAGTTTAATCAGAGGATATTTCCTTTTTCGCTGTAGGACTCAATGTGGTACCTAATATCGTTTTTCAGATTCCGGGAAAACAGTGTTGACAAACTGCTCAATGAATAGTACAGTGTAACTCTGTGAGATGAATTCACACATCACGAAGAACTTTCTCAGAAAGCTTCTTTCTAGTTATTATCTGAGGATATTTCCTTTGTCACCATAGGCTTAAATGCGATCCAAATTATCTTTTTCAGATTCCCCAAAAGCTGTGTTACCAAATGATCCATGAAAAGAATAGTGTTTCTCGGTGAGATGAATTAACACAGGACAAAATGATTTCCCAGAATGTTTCTTTCTCGTTTTTATCTGAGAATATTTTCTTTTTCACTATAGGCCTCAATGTGCTCCCAGATATCCCTTTGCAGATTCCACGAAAACAGTGTTAGCAAACTGCTCCATGAAAATAAAGGTGTAACTCTGTGAGATGAATACACATGTCACAAAGGACTTTCTCAGAATGCTTCTTTCTAGTTTTCATCTGAGGATATATCCTTTTTCACCATAGGCTTCAATAAGATCCTAAGTATCTCTTCTCAGAATCCCCAAAAACAGTGCTACCAATCTGAATCATGAAAAGAATCGTGTAACTCTGTGAGATGAATTAAGACATCACAAAGCAGTTTCTCAGAAAGCTTCTTTCTAGTTATTATATGAGGATATTTCCTTTGTCAACACATTCTTCAATGCGATCCAAAATATCCCTTCTCAGATTCCCCAAAAACAGTGCTACCAAACTGCGCCATGAAAAGAATTGTGTACATCTCTGACATGAATTCACAAATCACAAAGCAGTTTCTCAGAGAGCTTCTTTCTAGTTTCTCTCTGAGGATATTTCTTTGTCACCATTAGCTTCAATGGGCTCTGAAATATCTCATTGCAGATTCCAAGAAAACAGTGCTAGCAAACTGCTCGATGAAAAGAACAGTGTAACTCTGTGAGATGAATTCACACATCAGAAAGTAGTTTTTCAGAAAGCTTCTTTTTGGTTTTCATCTGAGGATCTTTCCTTTGTCACCATAGGCTTCAATGAGCTCCCAACTATCCTACTGCAGATTCCACGTAAACAGTGTTTTCACACTGTGACAAGGACGGTGTAACTCTGAGATGAATTCACACATCGCAAAGCAGTTTCTCAGAAGGCTTCTTTCTAGTTTTCATCTAGGGATATTTCCTTTGTCACCATAGCCTTCAATACGATACAAAATATCTCTTCTCAGATTCCCTAAAAAGAGTGCTACAAAACTGCTCAATGAAAAGAACAGTGCAACTCTGTGAGATGAATTCACACATCAGAAAACGTTTCATCAGAAAACGTCTTTCTAGTTTTTAAATGAGGGTAATTCCCTTGTCACCTTAAGCTTCCATGTGCTCCAAAATATAACTTTGCAGATTACAAGAAAACTTTGTTAGCAAACTGCTCAATGAAAAGAATGGTGTAACTCTGTAAGATGAACTCACACAGCACAAAGCAGTTTCTCTGAAAGCTTCTTTCTAGTTTTTATCTGAGGATATTGCCTTTGTCACCATAGGCCTCATGCACTCTCAAATATCCCTTTGCAGATTCCACGAAAACAATGTTAGCAAACTGCTCCATGAATTTAAACGTGTAACTCTGTGAAATGATTTCACACATCACAAAGAAGTTTCTCAGAAAGATTCTTTCTAGTTTTTTCCTTAGGATATTTCCCTTGTCACCATAGGCTTCAATGCAATACAAAATATACCTTCTCAGAATCCCCAAAAACAGTGCTACCAAAGTGATCCATGAAAAGTATCATGTAACTCTGTGAGATGAATTACAACATCACAAAGCAGTTTCTCAGAAAGAATCTTTCTAGTTTTTATCTGAAGATACATGTTTTGGTCACCATCAGCTTCAAAGTGTTCCCCAATATCCTATTACAGATTACACGAAAACAGTATTATCAAACTGCTCAATGAAAAGTACAATGTAACTTTGTGAGATGAATTTACACACCACAAAGCAGTTTCTCAGAAAGTTTCTTTCTAGTTTTTATCTTTCTAGTTTTTATTTGAGGGTATTTCCTTTTTCACTTTAGGCCTCAAAGTGCTCCCAAATATCTCTTTGCAGATTCCAGGAAAACAGTGTTAGCAAGCTGCTCAATGAAATGAACAGGGTAACACTGTGAGATGAATTCACACATCACCATGCAGTTTCTCAGAAAGCTTCTGTCTAGCTTTTGTCTGAGGCTATTTCATTGGTCACTATAAGCTTCAATGTGCTCCAAAATATCCCTTTGCAGATTCCATGAAAACAGTGTTTTCAAACAGCTCAATGAAAAGGACAGTGGAACTCTGTGAGATGAATTCATACATCACAAAGCAGTTTCTCAAAAGCTTCTTTCTAGTTTTTATATGAGGATAGTTAGTTTTCAACCATAGGCCTCAAGGCGTTCCCTAATATCCCTTAGCAGATTACCCGAAAACAGTGTTAGCAAACTGCTCCATCAAAAGAAAGATGTAATTCTACAAGATGAATTCACACATCATGAAACATTCTCTCAGAAAGCTTCTTTCTAGTTTTTATCTGAGGATATTTCCTTTTTCACCATAGGCCTCATTGCATTCAAAAAAATCCCACTGCTGATTCCACGAAAACACTGTTAGGAAGCAACTCCATGGAAAGAAAGGTGTATCTCTGTGAGATGATTTCACGCATCACAAGGAAGTTTCTTAGAAAGTTTCTTTCTAGTTTTTATCTGAGGATATTTCCTTTGTCACCATAGGCTTCAATGTGATCCAAATTGTCCCCTCTCAGATTCAAAATAAACAGTGTTACCAAACTGCTCCATGAAAAGACTCGTGTAACTCTGTGAGAAGAATTTAAACATCAGAATACATTTCCTCAGAAAGCTTCTTTCTAGTTTTTATATGAGGGTATTTCCTTTGTCACCTTAAGCTTCAATGCACTCCAAAATATCCCTTTGCAGATTCTATGAACACAGTGTTAGCAAACTGCTCAATGAAAAAACTTTGTAACGGTGTAAGGTGAATTCACACATCACAACGCCGTTTGTCAGAAAGCTGCTTTTTGGGTTTTATCTGAAGATATTTCCTTTGTCACCATAGGCTTCACTGTGCTCCAAAATATCCTATTGCAGACTACAGAAAAAAGTGTTATCAAACTGCTCAATGAAAAGAATGGTGTAACTCTGTGTGATGAATTCACACATCATGAAACAGTTTCTCAGGAAGCTTCTTTCTACTTTTTATCTGAGGATATTTCCTTTGTCACCGTAGGCTTCAATGCTATCCAAAATATCCCTTCTCAGATTCCCCAAAAACAGTGCTATGAAACTGCTCCATGAAAAAAATTGTGTAACTCAGAGAGATGAATTCACAAATCACAAAGCAGTTTCTTAGGAAGCGTCTTTCTAGTTTTTGTCTGAGGATATTACCTTGGTCACCATAAGCTTCAATGTGCTCCGAAATATCCCATTGAATATTACACGATAACAGTGTTAGCTATCTGCTCCATGTGAAGAATGGTGTAACTTGGTGAGATGAATTCACGCATCACAAAGAATGTTCTCTGAAAGTTTCTTTCTGGATTTCACTGAGGATATTTCTTTTGTCACCATAGGCCTCAGTGCAATCCCAAATATCCCTTCTCAGATTTCCCGAAAACAGTGCTACCAAAATGATCCATGAAAAGAATCATGTAACTCTGTGAGATGAGTTCACAAGTCACAAAGCAGTTTCTCAGAAAGATTCTTTCTAGTTTTGTCTAAGGATCTTTCTTTTGTCTCCGTAAGCTTCAATGTGCTCCAAAATATCCCATTGCAGATTCCAAGAAAACAGTAATAGCAAACTGCTCAATGAAAAGAACAATGTAACTCTGTGAGATGAATTCACACATCACAAAGTAGTTTCTCAGAAAGCTTCTTTTTGCTTTTCATCTGAGGGTATTTCCTATGTCACCATAGGCTTCAATGTGCTAGCAAATATCCTATTGCAGATACCATGAAAACAGTGTTAACAAACTGATCAATGAAAGAACAGTGTAACACTGTGAGGTGAATTCACACATCACAAACGACTTTTTCAGAAAGCTTCTTTCTCGTTTTTATCTGAGGATATTTCATTTGTCAACACAGGCTTCAATGCAATCTAATATATCCCTTCTCAAATTCCCCAACACAGTGCTACCAAATGATCCATGAAAAGAATCATGTAATACTGTGAGATGAATTAATAAGCCATGAAGCATTTTCTCATAAAGCTTCTTTCTAGTTTTTGTCTGAGGATATTACCTTTGTCACCATAAGCTTCAATGTGCTCCAAATTATCCCATTGAAGATTCCAAGAAAACAGTGTTAGTAAACTGCTCAATTGAAAGAAAAGTTTAACTCTATCAGATGTATTCAAACATCACAATGCAGTTTCTCAGAAAGCATCTTTTTGGTTTTTATATGTGGATATTTCCTTTGTCACCATAGGCTTCAATGTGCTTCCAAATATAATATTGCAGATTCCACAAAAACAGTGTCATCAAATTTCTCAATGAAAACAATGGTGTTACTCTGTGAGATGAATTCACTCATCATAAAGCAGGTTCTCAGAAACCTTCTTTATAGTTTTTATATGAGCATATTTCCCTTTTCACTATATGCCTCAATGCCCTCCCAAATATCCTTTGGCAGATTCCATGAAAACAGTCTTAGCAAACTGCTCCATGAAAAGGAAGGTGTAACTCTGTGAGATGAATTCACACATCAGAAAGAACTTTCTCAGAAAACTTCTCTCTAGTTTTTATCTGAGGATATTTCCTGTGTCAGCATAGGCTTCAATGCAATCCAAAATATCCTTTCTCAGATTCCCCAAAAACAGTGAACCAACCTGATCCATGAGAAGAATCGTGTAACACTGAGAGATAAATTATCACATCTCAAAGCACTTTCTCAGAAAGCTTCTTTCTCATTTTTATCTGAGGATATTTCCTTTTTTACTATAGGCCTCAACCTGCTCCCAAATATCACTTTGCAGATGCCACGAAAACAGTGTTAGCAAACTGCTGCATGGAAAGAAAGGTGTAACTCTGTGAGATTAATTAACACTTCACAAAGAAGTTTCTCAGAAAGCTACTTTCTAGTTTTTATCTGAAGATATTTCCTTTGTTACCATTGGCTTCAAAGTGATCTAAAATATCTCTACTCAGATTCACCAAAAACAGTGCTACCAAACTGCTGCATGAACAGAGTCCGGTAACAGTGTGAGATGAATTCATTAACCATAAAGTATTTTCTCATAAAACTTCTTTCTAGTTTTTGTCTGGGGATATTTTCTTTGTCACCGTAAGCTTCAATGTGTTCCAAAATATCCCATTGAAGATTCCAAGGAAACAGTGTTAGTAAGCTGCCTGTGAGATTAATTTACACTTCACAAAGGAGTTTCTCAGAAAGCATCTTTTTGGTTTTTATCTGAGGATATTTCCTTTGTCACCATAGGCTTCAATGCACTACAAAATCGCATATTGCAGATTCCACGAAAACAATGTTACGAAACTGCTGAATGAAAAGAATGGTGTGACCTTGTGAGATGAATTCACACATCTCAAAGCAGTTTCTCAGAAAGCTTCCTTCTAGTTTTTATCTGAGGATATTTCCTTTTTCTCCATAGGACTCAATGTGATCCCAAATATCACTTTGCAGATTCCACGAGAAGAGTGTTAGCAAAGTGCTCCATGAAAAGAAACGTGTAACTCTGTGAGATGAATTCACGCATCACAACGAAGTTTCTCAGAAAGCTTCTTTCTAGTTTTTCTCTGAGGATATTTCCTTTGTCACCATAGGCTTCAATGTGATCCAAAATATCCCTTCTCAGATTCCCCAAAAACAGTGCTGTCAAACTGCTCCATGAAATGAATCGTGTATCTCGGTGAGATAAATTCACAAATCATGAAGCAGTTTCTCTGAAAGGTTTTTTCTAGTTTTTGCCAGAGTATATTTCCTTTGTCACATAAGCTTCAATGCACTCCAAAATATCCCATTGCAGATTCCAAGAAAACAGGGTTAGCAAACTGCTCTATGAAAGGAACAGTGTAACTCTGTGAGATGAATTAACGTATCACAAAGCAGTAACTCAGAAAGCTGCTTTCTAATTTTTATCTGAGAATATTTTCTTTGTCACCATAAACTTCAATGCACTCTGAAATATCCTATTGCAGATTCCACAAAAACTGTGCTATCAAACTGCTCAATGAAAACAATGGTGTAACTGCGAGATGAATTCACAGATCACAAAGCAGTTGCTCAGAAAGTTTTCTTCTAGCTTTTATCTGAGGATATTTCCTTTTCCATTGTAGGCCTCAATGCGCTCCCAAATATCCCTTTGCAGATTCCACAAAAACACTGTTAACAGACTGCTCCATGAAAAGAAAGGTGTAAACTCTGAGATGAAATCACACATCACAAAAAACTTTCTCAGAAAGCTTCTTTGTAGTTTTTATCTATAGATATTTCCTTTGTCACTATTGGCTTCAATACAAACCAAAATATCCCTTGTCAGATTCACTAAAAACAATGCTACCAATCTGATCCATGAAAAGAATTGTGTATCTCTGTGAGATGAAGTAACACAACTCAAAGTGGTTTCTCCAAAAGCTTCTTTCTATTTTTTCTCTGAGGATATTTCCTTTGTCACCATAAGCCTCAATGTGTTCTGAAATATCCCATTGCAGAGTCCAAGAAAACAGTGTAGACAAACTGATCAATGAAAATAACAGTGTAACTCTGTGAGATGTATTCATACATCACAGAGTGGTTTCTCAGAAAGCATCTTTTTGGTTTTTATATGAAGATATTTCCTTTTTCACTATAGGCCTCTATGTGCTCCCAAATATCCCTTTGCAGATTCCACAAAAGCAGTGTTAGCAAACTGCTCCATGAATCAAAAGGTGTAACTCTGTGAGATGAATTTGCAGATCACAAAGAACTTTCTCAGAAAGCTTCTTTGTAGTTTTTATCAGAGGATATTTCCTTTTCACCTAAGGTTGCAATGCAATCCCAAATATCCCTTCTCAGATTACCCAAAAACAGTGCTACAAAATAAATCTATGAAAAGAATTGTGTAACACTGGGTGAGTAATTAACACAACAAAAAACGGTTTCCCAGAAAGCTTCTTTCTAGTTTTTATATGAGGATATTTCCTTTCTCACCATACTCTTCCATGCGTTTTGAAGTATCCCATTGCAGATTCCAAGAAAACAGTGTTACCAAACTGCTCAATAGAACAGTGTAACTCTGTGAGATGAATTAAAAAATCACCAAGTAGTTTCTCTTAAAGCTTCTTTCTAGTTTATATCTAAGAATATTTCCTTTATCACTATAGGTCTCAATGCACTACCAAATATCCCTTTGCAGATTTCTCAAAATCAGTGTTAGTAAACTTCTCCATCAAAAGAAAGGTGTAAGACTGGGAGATGAAATCACACATCATAAAGAAGTTTCTCAGAAAGCTTCTTTCTAGTTTTTATCTGAGGATAATTCCTTTGTCACTATAAGCTTCAATGTGATACAAAATATCCCTTCTCAGATACCCCAAAAACAGTGCTACCAAACTGATCCATGGACAGAATCCTGTAACTCTGTGAAAAGAATTCACAAATCACAAAGCCGTTTCTCAGAATGCTTCTTTCTAGATTTTGACTGAGGATATTTACTTTGTCACCATAAGCTTCAATTTGCTCTGAAATATCCCATTGCAGATTCCAAGAAAACATGTTAGAAAACTGCTCAATGAAAAGAACACTGTAACTCTGTGAGGTGAATTCACACATCACAAAGCAGTTGATCAGAAAGCTTCCTTCTGTTTTTTTTCTGAGGATATTTCCTTTGTCACCATCAGCTTCAATGCCCTCCCAAATATCCTATTGCAGATTCCACGAAAACAGTGTTATCAAATTACTCAATGAACAGAACTGTTTATCTCTGTGAGATGATTTGACAAATCACAAAGAACTTTCTCAGAAAGCTTCTTTCTAGTTTGTATCTGAGGATAATTCCTTTGTCACCATAGTCTTCAATGTGATCCAAATTATCCCAAATAAGATTCCCCAAAAACAGTGCTATCAAACTGATAAATGAAAAAAAATCTCATAACTCTCTAGATAATAAACCCATCACAAAGCAGTTTCTCAGAAAGCTTCTTTCTATTTTTTCTATGAGGATATATATTATGTCACCATAAGCTTCAATGCACTCCCTAATATCCCACTTCAGATTCCAAGAAAACAGTTTTAGCAAACTACTCAATGAAAAGAACAATGTAATCCTGTGAGATGAATTCACACATCATAGAGTATTGATCAGAAATCTTCTTTCTAGGTTTTATCTGAGGATATATCCTTTTTCATCATAGGCCTCTATTCACTCCCATAAATCCCTTTGCAGATTCCACAAAAACAGTGTTAGCAAACTAATTCATGAAACGAAAGCTGTAACTCTTTGTGACGAATTCACACATCACAAGGAACTTCCTCAGAAACCTTGTTTTTGGTTTTTATCTGCAGATATTTCCTTTGTCACCGTAGGCTTCAATGCACCCCCAAATATTCTATTGCAGATTCCATGAAAACAGTGTTAAAAAAACTGCTGAATGAAAAGCACAGTGTATCCCTGTGAGACAAATTGACACATCACAAAGAACTTTCTCAGAAAGCTTCTTCCTAGTTTTTATCTGAGGATATTTCCATTGTCACCACAGTCTTCAATGAGATCCATAATATCCCTTCTCAGATTACCCAAAAACAGTGCAAACTGCTCCATGAAGAAAACCGTGTAACTCTGTGAGATGAACTCACACATCACAAAGCTTTTTCTCAGAAACCTTCTTTCTAGTTTTTACATGAGGCTATTTCCTTTGTCACCTTAAGCTTCAATGCACTCTGAAATATCCCTTTGCAGATTCCATGAAAACAGTGTTAGCAAACTGCTCATTGAAAAGAACCGTGTAGGCCGGGCGCGGTGGCTCAAGCCTGTAATCCCAGCACTTTGGGAGGCCGAGATGGGCGGATCACGAGGTCAGGAGATCGAGACCATCCTGGCTAACACGGTGAAACCCCGTCTCTACTAAAAAAATACAAAAAACTAGCCGGGCGAGGTGGCGGGTGCCTGTAGTCCCAGCTACTCGGGAGGCTGAGGCAGGAGAATGGCGTGAACCCGGGAGGTGGAGCTTGCAGTGAGCTGAGATCCGGCCACTGCACTCCAGCCTGGGCGACAGAGCAAGACTCCGTCTCAAAAAAAAAAAAAAAAAAAAAAGAAAAGAACCGTGTAACTCTGTGAGATGAATTCACACATCAGAAAGCAGTTTCTCAGAAAGCTTCTTTCTAGTTTTTATCTGAGGCAATTTCCTTTTTCACCATTGGCCACAATGTGCTTCCATATATTCCTTGACAGATTCCACGAAAACAGTGTTTGCAAACTACTCAATGAAAAGAATGCTGTAACTCTGTGACATGAATTCACACATCACAAAGCAGTTTCTCAGAAAGCTTCTTTTTAGTTTTATTCTGTGGATACTTCATTTTTCAAGATAGGCCTCAATGCGCTCCTAAATATCCCTTTGCAGATTCCACTAAAACAGTGTTAGCAAACTGCTGCATGAAAAGGTAGCTGTAACTCTGTGGGATGAATTTACACACCACAGAGAACTTTCTCAGCAAGCTTCTTTCTAGTTTTTTATCTGAGGATATTTCCTTTGTCACCATAGGCTTCAAAGTGATCTAAAATATCCCATTTCCGATTTTCCCAAAAACAATGCTACCAAACTGCTCCATAAAAAGAATCACTTAACTCTGTGAGATGAATTCACAAATCACAAAGAAGTTTCTCTGAAAGCTTCTTTCTAGTTTTTGTCTGAGGATATTTTCTTTGTTACCATAAGCTTCAATACGCTCCGAAATATACCATTGCAGATTCCATGAAAATGGTGTTAGCAAACTGTTCTATGAAAAGAGCAGTGGAACACTGTGGGATGAATTCACACATCAGAAAGCAATTTCTCAGAAAGCGTCTTTCTTGTTTTTATCTCAGGATAATACCTTTTTTACCATAGGCCTCAGTGCGCTCCCAATTATCCCTTTGCAGATTCCATGAAAACAGGGTTAGCAAACTGCTCCAAGAAAAGAAAGCTGTAACTCTGTGAGATGAATTCACACATCACAAACAAATTTTTTTTTGTTTGTGAAAAACAAATAAAAGTAGAACCCTTCTTTCTAGTTTTTATCAGAAGATATTTCCGTTGTCACCGTAGGCATCAATGTGATCGAAAGTATCCCCTCTCGGATTCACCCACAGTGCTACCAAACTGCTCCATAAAAACAGTTGCATAACTCTGTGAGATGAATTCACCAATCACAACTCAGTTTCTCAGAAAGCTTCTTTCTAGTTGTTATATGAAGGTATTTCCTTTCTCACCTTAAACATCAATGCACTCCAAAATATCCCCGTTCAGATTCCACAAAAACAGTGTTAGCAAACTGTGCAATGAAAAGAACCGTGTATCTCTGTGAGATGAATTCACACATCATAAAGCAGTTTCTCAGAAAGCTTCTTTTTGGTTTTTGTCTGATTATATTTCCTTTGCCTCCATAAGCTTCATTGCTCTCCGAATTATCCCACTGTAGATTCCAAGAAAACAGTGTTAGCAAACTGCTCATTGAAAAGAACAGTGTTACTCTGTGAGATGAATTCACACATCTCAAAACAATTTCTCAGAAAGCTTCTTTTTGGTTAATATCTAAGAATATTTCCTTCATCACCATAGACTTCAATGCACTCCCATTTATCCTACTGCAGATAACAAGAAAACAGTGTTATCAAACTGCTCAATGAATATAATCATGTAACTCTGGAGATGAATTAACACATAACAAAGTGGTTTCTCTGAAAGCTTCTTTATACTTTTTCTATGATGATATTTATTATGTCACCTTAAGTTTCAATGCACTCCAAAATATCCCATTGCAGATTCCAAGAAAATAGTGTTAGCAAACTGCTCAATGAAAAGAACAGTGTAATACTGTAAGATGAATTCACACATCACAAAGCAGTTGCTCAGAAATCTTCTTTCTAGTTTTTATCTGAGGATATTTCCTTTATCACCACAGGCCTCAATGTGCTCTCATATATCCCTTTGCAGATTCCACATAAACAATGTAAGCAAACCGAACCAAGAAAAGAAAGCTGTAACTCTGTGAGATGAATTCACACATCAGAAAGAACTTTCTCATAAAACTTCTTACTAGTTTTTATCTGAGAATATTTCCTTTTTCACCACAGGCCTCAATGTGCCACCGAATATCACATTGCAGGTTCTATGAAAACAGTGTTAGCAAACTGCTCAATGAGAAGAATGGTATAATTCTGTGAGATGAATTCAAACATCAGAAATAAATTTCTCTGAAACTTTCTTTCTACTTTTTATTTGAGGATATTTCCTTTGTCACATAGGCTTCAAAGTGATAAAACAGTACACCTTCTCAGATGCCACTAGAAGTGCTAGCCAACGACTCCATGAAAGAGTGGTGTAACTCTGTAAGAAGAATTCACACTTCACAAAGCAGTTTCTCAGAACGCTTCTTTCTTGTTTTTAGCTGAGTATATTTCCTTTATAACACAGGCCTCAATGTGCTCCTTTATGTCTCATTGCAGATTCCACAATAATATTGTTAGTAAACTTCTCAATGAAAACAGCATTGCAGCCCTGTGAGAAGAATTCATACATTGCAAAACAGTTTCTCAGAACGCTTCTCTCCAGTTTTTATCTGAGGATATTTTATTTTTCATCCTGGGATTCAATGCTGTCCAAATATCACTTCTGAGACTCCACAAAAGCAGTACTTGCAAACTCCTCCCTGTAAAAGTGTTGTAACTCTGTGAGATGAATTCACACATAACAAAGCAGTTTCTCAGAAAACTTCTATCTAGTTTTTATCTGAGGATATTTCCTTTGTCACCATAGGCTTCAAAGTGATCCAAAGTATCCCTTCTCAGATTCCACAAAAAGAGTCCTAGCAAACAACTACATGAAAGAGTGTTGTTACACTGTGAGATGAATTCACACGTCACAAAGCAGTTTCTCATAAAGCTTCTTTCTAGTTTTTATATGAGGATATTTAGTTTTTCACCTTAGGACTCAACGCGCTCCAAAATATCCCATTGCAGATTCCAAGAAAACAGTGTTAGCAGTATCTGAGGATGTTTCCTTTGTCACCATACGCTTCAAAGTGATCCAAATATCCCTTCTGAGTTGATGCAGAAACAGTGATAACAAACTTCTCCATGAAAAGAAAGGTATAACTCTGTGACATGAATTCACACATCACAAAACAGTTTCTCATAAGACTTCTCTCCATTTTTTTCCTGAGGATATTTCTTTTCACCATAGGACTCAATACCCTCAGAATATCATATTGCAGATTCCACGAAATTAGAGTTAGCAAACTGCTCCAGGAAATATTGATGAAACTATGTGAGATGAATTCATACATCACAAAGCAGTTTCTCTGAAGGCTTGTCTCCAGTAATTTTCTGAGGATATTTCCTTTTTCACCATAGCAGTCAATGTGCTCACAATATCCCATTGCAGATTCCATGAAAACAGTGTTAGTAAACTGCCCCATGAATAGAAAGGTGTAACTCTGTGAGAATAATTCACACATCACAAAGCAGTTTCTGAGAAACATTCTTCCTAGTATTTATCTGAGGATATTTCCTTTTTCACCCCAGGCCTCAATGTACTGCTGAATATCACATTGCAGATTCTGCAAAAATGGTGTTAACAAACTGCTCAACGAGAAGAATGGTGTAATTCTGTGAGATGAATTCGCACATCACAAATCAGTTTCTCTGTAAGCTTCTTTCTAGTTTTTATTTGAGGTTATTTACTTTGTCACCATAGGCTTCAAAGCGAACAAAAATACTCCTTCTCAGATTACACAAGAAGTACTAGCAAACAGATCCATGAAAGAGTGGTTTAACTCTATGGGAAGAACTCACACATAACAAAGTAGTTTCTCAGAAAGCTTCTTTCTTGTTTTTATCTGAGATTATTTCCGTTTTAAACACAGACCTCAATGTGCTCCTCTGTATTTCATTGTAGATTCCACGAAAATATTGTTAGGAAACTTCTCAATGAAAGCAGTGGTGTAGCCCTGTGAGATGAAGTCAAATATCTCAAAGCAGTTTCTCAGAAGGCTTCTCTCCAGTTTTTATCTGACGATATTTCATTTTTCACCATGGGATTCAATGCTATGCAATATATCACTTCTGAGCTTCCACAAAAACAGTGCTAGCAAGCTCCTCCATGAAAGGGTGGTGTAACTCTGTGAGATGAATTCACACATCACAAAGCAGTTTCTCAGAAAATTTCTTTCTAGTTTTTTTCTGAGGATATTTCCTTTGTCAACATAGGTTTCAAAGCTATCAAAAATACTCATTCTCAGATTCCACAAAAACAGTGCTTGCAAACTGCTCTGTGAAAGAATAGTGTAATTCTGTGAGATGAATTCACACATCACAAAGTAGTTTCTCAGGTAGCTTCTCTCCATTCTTTTTCTGAGGATATTTCATTTTCCATGTAGGACTCAAGACCCTCAGAATATGCGGTGACATATTCCACAAAAACAGTGTTAACAAACTGTTCATTGTAAAGAAAGGTGTATCTGAGTGAGATGAATTCACTCATCACAAAGCAGTTTCTAATAGAGCTTCTTACTACTTTTTATCTGAGGATATTTCCTTTGTTATCATAGGCTTCAAAGCGATTCAATATATCTCTTCTCAGAATCTACAAAAACAGTGTCACAAGGGAATTTCTCAGAAAGCTTCTTTCTGGTTTTTCTCTGAGGTTATTTCCTTTGTCAACATAAGTTTCAAAGCTATCAAAAATACCCCTTCTCAGATTCCACAAAACAGTGCTAGCAAACTGCTACATGAAAGAGTAGTGTAAATCTGTGAGATGAATTCACACATCACAAAGCAGTTTCTCAGGAGGCTTCTCTCTACTCTTTATCTGAGGATATTTCATTTTTCAACGTAGGACTCAAGGACCTCAGAATATCTCATGGAAGATTCAACGAATACAGTGTTAGCAAACTGCTCAATGTAAAGAATGGTGTATCTGTGTGAGTTGAATTCACTCATCACAAAGCAGTTTCTAATACAGCTTCTTTCCAGTTTTTTATCTGAGAATATTTCCTTTGTTACCATAGGCTTCAAAGTGATCTAATATATCCCTTCTCAGATTCCACAAAAACAGTGCTAGCAAACTGCTCCATGAAAGAGTATTGTAACTCTGTGTGATGAATTCACACATCACATAGCAGATTCTCAGAAAGCTTCTTTCTAGTTTTTATCTGAGGATACTTCCTTTGTCACAATAGGCTTCAAAGCAATCCAAAATATGCCTTCTCAGATGACGCAGAAACAGTGCTATCAAACTGATCCATGAAAAGAAAGGTGTAACTCTGTGACATGAATTCACATATCACAAAGCAGTTTCTCTGTAGACTTTTCTCCGTTTTTTTTTTTCTGAGGATATTTCCTTTTTCAGCATATGATTCAATACCCTCGGAATATCATATTTCAGATTCCACGAAACCAGAGGTAGCAAACCACTCCAGGAAAGATTGGTGTAACTGTGTGGGATAAATTCAAACATCACAAAGCAGTTACCCTGAAGGCTTGTGTCAAGTATTATTTGGAGGATATTTCCTTTTTCACCACAGCAGTCAATGTGCTCGCAATATCCCATTGTAGATCCCATGAAAACAGTGTTAGTAAACTGCTTCATGAAAAGAAAGTTGTAACTCTGTGAGATGAATTCACACATCACAAAGCAGTTTCTCAGAAACCGTCTTTCTAGTTTTTATCAGAGAATATTTCCTTTTTCACCACTGGCCTCAATGTGCTGCTGAATATCACATTGCAGATTCTGTGAAAACAGCGTTAGCAAACTGCTCAATGAGAAGAAGAGTGTAACACTGTGAGATGAATTCACACATAACAAATCAGTTTCTCTGAAAGCTTATTTCTAGTTTTTATCTGAGGATCTTTCCTTTGTCACATAGGCTTCAAAGCGATATAAAATAAAACTTCTCAGATTCCACAAGAAGTGCTAGCAAATGGCTCCATGAAAGAGTGGTGTAACTCTGTGAAGAATTCACACATCACAAAGCAGTTTCTCAGAAAGTTTCTTTCTTGTTTTTATCTGAGGATATTTTCTTTTTAAACGCAGGCCTCAATGTGCTCCCATATATCTCATTGCAGATTCCGTGAAAATATTGTTTGGAAGCTTTTCAATGAAAACAATGGTGTAGCTCTGGGAGATGAATTCACTCATCACAAACCAGTTTCTCAGAAAGCCTGTTTCTGGATTTTATCTGAGGATATTTCCTTTGTCACCATAGGATTCAAAGCTATCAAAAATACCCCTTCTCAGGTTCCACAAAAACAGTGCTAGCAAACTGCTCTATGAAAGAGTAGTGTAACTCTGTGAGATGAATTCACACATCACAAAGCAGTTTCTCAGGAGGCTTCTCTCCACTCTTTGTCTGAGGATATTTCATTTTTCAATATAGGACTCAAGGCACTCAGAATATCAAATAGCAGATTCCATGAAAACAGTGTCAGCAAACTGCACAAAGTAAAGAAAAGTGTATCTCTGTGAGACAAAATCACTCATCGAAAAGAAGTTTCCCATACAGCTTCTATCTAGTTTTTATACGAGGATATTTCCTTTTTTTCATAGTCTTCAAAGCAATGCAATATATCCCTTCTCAGATTCCACAAAAACAGTGCTAACAAACAGTTCCATGAAAGTGAAGTGTAACTCTGTGTGATGAATTCACACATCACAAAAAATTTCTCAGAAATCTTCTTTCTAGCTTTTATCTGAGGATATTTCCTTTTCCACCACAGGCCTCAATGTGCTGCTGAAGATCAAATTGCAGATTCTGCAATAACAGTGTTAGCAAACTGCTCAATGAGAAGAATGGTGTAACTCTGTGAGATGAATTCACACATAACAAATCAGTTTCTCTGAAAGCTTCTTTCTAGTTTTTATTTGAGGATATTTCCTTTGTCACCATATGCTTCAAAGTGATCAAAAATACACCTTAACAGATTACACAAGAACTCTTAGCAAACGCCTCCATGAAAGAGTGTTGTAACTCTGTGAGAAGAATTCACATATCACAAAGAAGTTTCTTGGAAAGCTTCTTTCTTGTTTCTATCTGAGGATATTACTTTTTTAAACACAGGCCTCAATGCGCTCCCGTATATCTCATTGCAGATTCCACGAAAATATTGTTAGGAAACTTCTCATTGAAAACAGTGGTGTATCTCTGTGAGATGAATTCACACATCATAAAACAGTTTTTCAGAAGGCTTCTCTCGAGGTTTTATCTGAGGATATTTCACTTTTCAAAATGGGATTCAATGCTATCCAAAATATCACGTCTGAGGTTTTAGGAAAACAGTGTTAGCAAACTCCTCCATGAAAGAGTGGTGGAACTCTGTGAGATGAATGCACACATCACAAAGCAGTTTCTCGGAAAGCTTATTTCTAATTTTTATCTGAGGATATTTCCTTTGTCACCACATGATTCAAACCATTCCAAAATATCCCTTCTCAGATTCCACAAAAACAGTGCTAGCAAAAGGCTCCATGAAAGAGTTGTGTAACACAGTGAGATGAATTCACACATCACAAAGCAGTTTCTCCGAAAGCTCCTTTCTGGTTTATATCTGAGGATACTTCCTTTGTCACCATAGGCTTCAAAGCAATCAAAAATACCCCTTCTCAGATTCCACAAAAACAGTGCTAGTAAACTGCTCCATGAAAGTGTAGCGTAACTCTGTGAGATGAATTCACACATCACAAAGCAGTTTCTCAGGAGTCTTCTCTCCACTCTTTGTCTGAGGATATTTCATTTTTCAACGTAGGACTCAAGGCCTTCAGAATATCCCATGGGAGAGTCCATGAAAATAGTGTTAGCAAACTGCTCAATGTAAAGAAAAGGGTATCTCTATGAGATGAACTCATTCATCACAAAGCAGTTTCTCATACAGCTTCTTTCTAGTTTTTATCTGAGGATATTTCCTTTGTCACCATAGGCTTCAAAGTGATCCAATATATCCCTTCTCAGATTCCACAAAAACACTGCTATCCAACAGCATTTTGACAGGGTGGTGTAACTCTGTGAGATGAATTCATGCATCACAAAGCAGTTTTTCAGAAAGCTTCTTTCTAGTTTTTATCTGAGGATATTTCCTTTGTCACCATAGACTTCAAAGCGATTCAAAATATCAGTTCTCACACTCCACAAAAACAGTGCTATCCAACAGCTCCATGAAAGGTTTGTATAACTCTGTGAGACAAATTCAAAAATCACAAAGCAGTTTCTCAGAAACCTTCTTTCTACTTTTTATCTGAGTATATTTCCTTTTTCAGCACCAGCCTCAACGCACTGCCAACGATCACATTTCAGATTTGGGAAATCAGTGTTAGTAAACTGCTCAATGAGAAAAATGTTGTAACTCAGTGAGATGAATTCACACATCACAAATCGGTTTCTCTGAAAGATTCTTTCTAGTTTTTATTTGAGGATATTTCCTTTGTCACCATAGGGTTCAAAACAATCTAAAATAGACCTTCCCAGATTCCACAAGAAATGCTAGCAAGTGGCTACTTGAAAGAGTGGTGTATCTCTGTGAGAAGAATTCACACATCACAAAGCGCTTTCTCAGAAAACTTCTTTCTGATTTTTATCTGAGGATATTTCCTTTGTCACTATAGGCTCCAAAACGATCAAAAATGCCCCTTCTAAGATTCCACAAAACAGTGCTAGCAAACTTCTACATGAAACAGTAGTGTAACTCTGTGAGATGAATTCATACATCACAAAGCAGTTTCTCAGAAGACGTCTCTCCACTCTTTGCTTGAGGATATTTCATTTTTCAACATAGGACTCAAGGACCTCGGAATATCCCATGGCCGATTCCACAAAAACAGTGTTAGCAAACTGCTTAATGTAAAGAAAGGCGTATCTCTGTGATATGAATTCACTCATCACAAAGCAGTTTCTCATACAGCTTCTATTAGTTTTTATCTGAGGATATTTCCTTGGTGTCCATAGGCTTCAAAGAAATCCAATATATCCCTTCTCAGATTCCACAAAAACAGTTGTAGCAAACTACTCCATGAAGGTGCAGTGTAACTCTGTGTGATGTATTCACACATCACAAAGCAGATTCTCGGAAAGCTTCTTTCTATTTTTTATCTGAGGATATTTCCTGTTTCACCCTACACTTCAAAGCAATCCAAAATATCCCTTCTCAGATGATGAAGAAACAGTGCTAGCAAACTGCTCCATGAAAAGAAAGGTGTAACTCTGTGACATGAATTCACACACCACAAAGCAGTTTCTCAGAAGACTGCTCTCCAGTTTTTTCCTGAGGATATTTCCTTTTTCACCATAGGACTCAATACTTTCAGAATATCTTATTGCAAATTCCATGAAACCAGAGTTAGCAAACTGTTCCAGGAAAGATTGGTGTAACTGTTTGAGATGAATTCACACATCACAAAGCAGTTTCTCTGAAGGCTTGTCTCCAGTATTTTTCTGAGGATGTTTCCTTTTTCACCATAGCAGTCAATACGCTTGTAATGTCCCATTGCCAATTCCATGAAAACAGTGTTAACAAACTGCTCTATGAAAATAAAGGTGTAACTCTGTGAGATGAATTCGAAAATCACAAGGAAGTTTCTCAGAAACATTATTTCTAATTTTTATCTGAGGATATTTCCTTTTTCACTCTAGGCATCAATGCACTGCTGAATATCACATTGCAGATTCTGGGAAAACAGTGTTAGCAAACTATTCAATAAGAAGAATGCTGTAACTCAGTAGATGAATTCACACATTCACAAATCAGTTTCTCTGAAAGCGTCTTTCTAGTTTTTATTTAAGGATATTTCCTTTGTCACCATATTCTTCAAGGAGATAAAAAGTACACTTTCTCAGATTCCACAAGAAGTGCCAGCAAACGGCTCCATGAAAGACTGGTGTAACTCTGTGAGAAGAATTCACACATCACAAAGCAGTTTCTCAGAAAGCTTCTTTCAAGTTTTTTCTGAAGATATTTCCTTGTCACCATAGGCTTCAAAGCGATCCAAAATATCACTTCTCAGATTCCCCAAAAACAGTGTTATCCAACGGCTCCATGAAGCAGTGATGTAATTCTGTGAGTTGAATTCACAAAACACAAATCAGATTCTCAGAAAACTTCTTTCTATTTTTTATCTGAGGGTATTTCCTTTGTCACCATAGGCTGCAAAGCGATCCAATATATCCCTTCTCAGATTCCACAAAACAGTGCTAGCAAACTGCTCCATGAAAGAGTAGTGTAACTCTGTGTGATGAATTCACACATAACAAAGCCGATTCTCAGAAACCTTCTTTCCAGTTTTTATCTGAGGATATTTCCTTTGTCACCATCGGCTTCAAAGTGATCCAAAATATCCCTTCTCAGAGGACCCAAAAACAGTGCCAGCAAACTGCTCCATGAAAAGAAAAGTGTATCTCTGTGACATGAATTCACACATCACAAAGCAGTTTCACAGAAGAATTCTCTCCAGGTTTTTCCTGAGGATATTTCCTTTTTCACCATAGGACTCAATACTCTCAGAATATCATATTGCAGATTCCACGCAAGCAGAGTTAACAAACTGTTCCCAGAAAGATTGCTGTAACTGCTTGAGATGAATTCACACATCACAAAGCAGTTTATCTGAAGGCTTGTCTCCAGTATTTTTCTAAGGACATTTCCTTTTTCACCATAGCAGTCAATGCGCTCTCAATATCCCATTGCAGATTTCACAAAAACAGTGTTACCAAACTGCTCTATGAATACAAAGGTGTAACTGTGTGAGATGAATTCAAACATCACAAAGAAGTTTGCCAGAAACATTCTTTCTAGTTTTTATCTGAGGATATTTCCTTTTTCACTTTAGGCCTCAATGCACTGCTGAATATCACATTGTAGATTCTGGGAAAATAGTGTTAGCAAACTATTCAATGAGAAGAATGCTATAACTCTGTGAGATGAATTCACATATCACAAGTCAGTTTCTCTGAAAGCTTCTTTCCAGTTTTTATGTAAGGATATTTCCTTTGTTACCATATTCTTCAAGGTGATCAAAAATACACCTTCTCAGATTCCACAAGAAGAGCCAGCAAACGGCTCCATGAAAGAGTGGTGTAACTCTGTGAGATGAAATCACACATCACAACGCAGTTTCTCAGAAAGCTTCTTTCTAGTTTTTATCTGACGATATTTCCTTTGTCACCATAGGCTTCAAAGTGATCAAAAATACCACTTCCAAAATTCCACAAAAACAGCACTGGCAGACGGCTCCATGAAATAATTGTGTAAGACTGTGAGATGAATTCACACATCACCAAACAGTTTCTCAGAAGGCTTCCCTGCACTCTTTGTCTGAGGATATTTCATTTTTCAACGTAGGACTCAAAGACCTCAGAATATCACCTGGCAGATTCTATGAAAACAGTGTTAGTAAACTGCTCAATGTAAAGAAAGGTATATCTCTTTGAGTTGAATTCACTCACCACAAAGCAGTTTCTCATACAGCATCTTTACATTGTTCATCTGAGGATATTTCCTTTGTTACCACAGGCTTCATAGTGATCCAATATATCCCTTCTCAGATTCCACAAAAACAGTGCTAGCAAACTGCTCCATGAAAGAGTAGTGTAATTCTGTGTGATGAATTCACACATCACAAAGCAGATTCTCAGAAAACCTCTTTCTAATTTTTACCTGAGGATATTTCCTTTATCACCATAGGTTTCAAAGTGATCCAAAATATCCCTTCTCAGATGATGCAAAAACAGTACTAGCAAACTGCTTTATGAAAATAAAAGTGTAACTCTGTGACATGAATTCACACATCACAAAGCAGCTTCTCAGAAGACTACTCTCCAGTTATTTCCTGAGAATATTTACTTTATCATCATAGGACTTAATACCCTCAGAATATCAATTTGCAGATTCCATGAAACCAGAGTTAGCAAACAGCTCCAGGAAAGATTGGTATAACTGTGTGAGATGAATTCACACATCACAAAGCAGTTTCCCGAAGGCTTGTCTTCAGTATTTTTCTGAGGATATTCACTTTTCACCATAGCAGTCAATACGATCGCAATATCCTACTGCAGATTCCACGAAAACAGTGTTATTAAACTGCTCCATGAAAAGAAAAGTGTAACTCTGTGAGATGAATTCACACATCACAAAGTAGTTTCTCAGAAACCTTATTTATAGTTTTTATCTTAGGATATTTCCTTAGTCACCGTAGGCTTCAATGTGATCCAAAATATCCCTTCTCAGATTCCCCAAAAACAGTGCTACCAAACTGTTCCATGAAAAGAATCATGTAACTCTGTGAGATGAATTCACATATCACAAAACAGTTCCTCAGAAAGCTTCTTTCCAGTTTTTTTCCGAGGATGTTTCCTTTGTCACCAAAAGCTTCAATGCACTCTGAAGTATCCCTTGCAGATATCACGAAAACAGTGTTCACAAACTGCTCAATGAAAATAATGGTGTAACTCTGTGAGATGAATACACAAATCACAAAGCAGTTTCTCAGAAAGCTTCTTTCTAGTTTTTATCTGAGGATATTTCCTTTGTCACCATAGGCTTCAAACGATCTAAAATATTAGTTCTCAGATTATACAAAAAAAGTGCTAGCAAATGGCTCCATGAATGAGTTGTGAGTTGTGTGTAACAATGTGAGATGAATTCACATATCACAAAGCAGTTCCTCAGAAACCTTGACACTGAGAAAGGAAGTCTATGGTGTAAAAGGAAATATCCTCTGACAAAAGCTACAAAGAAGCTTTCTGAGAAGCTGTTTTGTGATGCGTGAATTCATCTCACAGAGTTACACCACAATTTTCATTGAGAATTTTGCTAACATTTTTTTGTGTAATCTGCAATGTGATATTTGAGAGTGCATTGAGGCCTAGGGTGAAAAAGGAAATATCCTCAGGTAAAAAGTAGAAAGAAGCTTTCTGAGAAACTGCTTTGTTATATGTGTATTCATCTTACAGAATTACACGACTCTTATCATGGAGCTGTTTAGTAGGATTATTTTTGGGGAATCTGAGAAGGGATATTTTGAATCGCATTGAAGCCTATGGTGACAAATGAAATATCCACAGATACAAACTAGAAAGAAGTTTTCTGAGAAACTTCTTTGTGATCTCTGAATTCGTCTCACTCAGTTACACATTTCCTTTCATGGAGAACTTTGCTAACACTATTATCGTGGAATCTACTAAGGGATATATGGTAGAGCGCTGAGGACTATGGTGAAAAAGGAATTATTCTCAGATAGAAACTAGAAACAGGCTTTCTGAGAAACTTCTTTGTCACATGTGATTTGATCTCAAAGAGTTACACCTTTCTCTTCATGCAGAAGTTTGCTAACACTGTTTTCATGGAATCTGCAAATGGATATTTGGGAGGGCATTGAAGCTTATTCTGAAAAATGAAATATCCTCTGACAAAGGCTACAAAGAAGATTTTGGAGAAACCAATTTGTGATGTGTGAATTCATCTCACAGAGTTACCCCTTTATTTTCATTGAGCATTTTGCTAACACTGTTTTCGTGGAAACTGCAATATGATATTTGGGAGCGGTTTGAAGTCTATGGTGACAAAGGAAATACTCTCAGACAAAAACTAAAAAACAGCTTTCTGAGAAACTGCTTTGTCATGTTTGAATTCATCCCACAGAGTTACACCTTTCTCTTCATTGGGCAGTTTGCTAACACTGTTTTTGTGGAATCTGCAATGGGATGTTCTATAGCACATTAAGGCCTATGATGAAAAAGGAAATAACCTCAAATAAAAACTAGAAAGAAGATTTCTCAGAAACCACTTTGTGATGTGTGAATTCAAGTCACAGATTTACAAATGCTTTTCATAGAGCAGTTCTCTGGCACTATATTTGGGAAATCTGAGAAGGGATATTTTGGATTACATTGAAGCCTATGGTGACAAAGGAAATATCATCAGATGAAAACTACAAAGCATCTTTCTGAGAAATTTTCTGTAATGTATGAAATCATCTCACAGAGTTATATCTTTCTTTTCATTGAGCAGTTTGCTAACAGTGTTTTCACGGAATCTGCAAAGGAATATTTGGGAATGCATTGAGGCCTATGATGAAAAAGGAAATATAATCACATAAAAACCAGAAAGAAGCTTTCTGAGAAACCACTTTGTGATGAGTGAATTCATCTCATGGGCTAACACTGTAGTATTCATTGAGCATTTTGCTAAAACTGTTTTCATGGAATCTGCAATAGGATATTTGGGAGTGCATGTATGTCTAGGTTGACAAAGAAAATATCCTCAGATGAAAAACAAAACGAAGCTTTCTGAGAAACTGCTCTGTGGTGTGTGAATTCATCTCACAGAGTTACACCTCTCTTTTAATTGAGCAGATTGCTAACACTATTTTCATTGAATTTGCCATGGGATATTCGTGAGCGCACTGAGGAAGATGCTGAAAATGGAAATATCCTGATAAAAACTACAAAGAAACATTCTGGAAACTTCCTTGTGATCTTTGAATTAATCTCACTGAATTACACTTTTCTTTTCATGGAGCAGTTTACTCCATGAAAAGCAGTTTGTTTTCTTGGAATCTGCAAAGGGATATTTGGGAGCGCATTGAGGCCTAGGCTGAAAAATGAAATATCCTCAGATAAAAACCAGAAAGAAGCCTTCTCAGATACTGCTTTGGTATGAGTGAATTCATTTCGCAGAGTTACAGTGTTGTTTCATTGAGCACTTTACTAACACTGTTTTCTTGGGATTTGCATGGGACAATCTCGAGCGTGTTGAAGCCTATGGTGACAAAGTAAATATCCTCAGATAAAAACTAGAAAGAAGCTTTCTGAGAGAATTCCTTCTGATGTGTGACTTCGTCTCACAGAGTTACACATTTTTTTTTCAATGAGCAGTTTGCAAACACTGTTTTTGTGGAATCTACAAAGGTTTAATTGGGAGGGCATTGAAGCCTATGGTGAAAAAGGAAATATCCTCAGAAAAAAACTAGAAAGTGGCTTTCTGACAAACTTTTTGTGAGGTGTGAATTCATCTCACAGAGTTACACCTTTCTTTTCATGTAGCAGTTTGCTAACACTGTTTTCGGCAATCTGCAAATGGATATTTGGGAGTGCATTGAGGCCTATTGTTAAAAAGGAAATATTCTCAGATAAAAAGTAGAAAGAAGCTTTCTGAGAAACCTCTTTGTGATGTGTGAAATCATGTCACAGTATTACACCTTTCTTTTCATGAAGCAGTTTCCTAACACTCTTGTCATTTAATCTGCAATAGGATACTTGGGATAATACTGAAGCCTATGGTGACAAAGGAAATATCCTCAGAAAAATAACAAAAAGAAGCCTCCTGAGAAACTTCTTTGTGATGTATGAGTTCATCTCACAGTGCTACACCTCTCTTTTCATTGAGAATTTTGCTAACACTTTTTTCGTGTAATCTGCAATGTGATATTAGAGAGCGCTTTGAGGTCTATGTTGAAAAAGGAAATATCCTTAGAAAAAAACTAGAAAAAAAGCTCTCTGAGAAACTGCTTTGTGATGTGTGAATTCATCTCACAGAGTTACACCTTTCTTTTCACTGAGAAGTTTCCTAACTATTTTTTTCTGGAATCTGCAATGGGATATTCAGGAGTGCATTGAGGCCTATGGTGAAAGAGGAAGCAACCTCAGATAAAAACTAGAAAGAAGCTTTCTGAGGAACTGCTTTGTGATGTGTTGGTTTGTCTCACAGAGTTACATGATCCTTTTCATGGAGCACTTTGGTAGCACTTTTTTTGGGGAATCAGGGAAGGGATATTTTAGATCGCATTGAAGCGTATTATGACAATGGGAATATCCTTAGTTAAAAACGAGAAAGAGGCTTTCTGAGAAACTTCCTTGTGATGTGTGAATTCATCTCACTGAGTTATACATTTCTTTTCCTGAAACAGTTTGCTAACACTGTTTCCGTGGAATCAGCAATGTAAAATTTTAGAGCACATTGAATGCGATATCCTCAGATAAAAGCTAGAAAGAAGCTTTCTGAGAAACTGCTTTGTGATGTTTGAATTCATATCACAGAGTTACACCTTTCTTTTCATGGAGCAGTTTACTAACAGTTTTTTATTGGAATCTGCAATGGGATATTTCGGAGTGCATTGAAGTCAATGATGACAAAGGAAATATCCTCAGGTAAAAACGAGAAAGAAGCTTTCTGAGCAACTGGTGTGTGATGTGTGAATTCATGTCACAGAGTTACATTATTCTTTTCAGGAAGCACTATTTTTAGGGAATCTGAGAAAGGATATTTTCTATCGAGTTGAAGCCTGTGTTAACAAAGGATATATCCAGAGATAAAAACTAGAAAGAAACATTCTGAGAAACTTCCTTGTCTTTGAATTCATCTCACGGAATTACACATTTCTTTTCAAGGAGCAGTTTGCTAAAACTGTTTTCTTGGACTCTGCAAAGGGATATTTTGGAGCGCATTGCAGCCTATGGTGAAAAAGGAAATATCCCCAGATAAAAACTAGAAGGAAGCTTTTTGAGAAACCGTTTTGTGATATGTGAATTCAACTCACAGAACTACACGATTCTTTTTATGGAGCAGTTAGGTAGCACTGTTTTTGGGGAATCTGAGAAGTGATATTGTGGATCACACTGAAGCCCATGCTGACAAAGGGAATATCCTCAGATTAAAATTAGAAACAAGCTTACTGAGAAACTGCTTTGTGATGTGTGAATTTATCTCACAGAGTTACACCGTTGTTTCATTTGAGCATTTTGCTAGCACTCTTTTCGTGGAATCTGCAATAGGATATTTGGGAACATATTGAAGCCTATGCTGACAAAGGAAATATCCTCAGATAAACACCGAAAAGATGATTTCTGAGAAACTGCTCTGTTATTTGTGAATTCATGTCACAGTGTTACACGATTTTTTTCATGGAGCTGTTTGGTAGCACTATTTTTGGGAAAACTGAGAAGGGATATTTTGGATCGTTTCAAAGCCTGTGCTGACAAAGAATATATCTAGAGAGAAAAACTAGAAAAAAGCTTTCTGAGAGACATCCTTGTTATCCTTGAATTCATTTGACCGAATCACACATTTCTTTTCATGGAGCAGTTTGCTAACACTGTTTTCTTGGAATCTGCAATGGGATATTTGGGAGCCCTTTGAAGTCAGTTGTGACAAAGAAAATACCCTCAGACAAATACTGGAAAGAAGGTCTCTGAGAAACTGTCTTGTGATGTGTGACTTCATCAAACAGAATTATAACTTTCTTTTCATTGAGCAGATTGCTAACACTGTTTTTGAAAAATCTGAAATGGGATATTCACGAGGGCCTTGATGCCTACTTTGAAAAAGGAACTATCCTCAGACAAAAGCTATAAGAAGCTTTCTGAGAAACTGCTTTGTTTTGTGTGAATTCATCTCATAGAGTTACACCTAAAGTTACACTTTTTTCATGGAATCTGCAATGGGACATGCGAGAACGCATTGAGGCCTTTGGTGAAAAAGAAATTATCCTCAGATAAAAACTAGACAGAACCTTTGTGAGAAACTGCTTTGTGATGTTTGCATTCAACTCACAGAGAAA
Source organism: Papio anubis (assembly GCF_008728515.1). NCBI lineage: Eukaryota > Metazoa > Chordata > Mammalia > Primates > Cercopithecidae > Papio > Papio anubis. The sequence continues at coordinate 137,483 of NW_022169651.1, read as the reverse complement.
CATGATTCTTTTCATGGAGCAGTTTGGTAACACTGTTTTTGTGGAATCTGAGAAGGGATATTTTGGATTGCTTTGAAGCCTGTGGTGACAAAGGAAATATCCTCAGATAAAAACTGGAAAGAAGATTCCTGAGAAATTCCTTAGTGCTGTGTGAATTCATTTCACAGAGTTACACTTTTATTTTCATGGAGCAGTTTGCTAACACTGTTTTCGTGGAATCTGCAAAGACATATTTGGGAGAGTTTTGAGACATATGGTGAAAAAGGAAATACCCTCAGTAAAAACCAGAAAGAGGCTTTTTAGGGAAACTTCTTTGTGATGTACTATTTCATCTCACAGAGCTACACCGTTCTTTTCATGAAGCAGTTTGCTAACATTGTTTTCATGGAATCTGCAGATGGATATTTGGGAGTGCATTGAGGTCTATGGTGAAAAAGGAAATATACTCTGATAAATACCACATAAAAAGATTTCTGAGAAACTGCTTTGTGATGTGTGAATTCATCTCACGGAGATACACGATTCTAATCATTGAGCAGTTTCCTGACACTGTTTGCTGGAATCTGAAAAGGGATATTTGGGAGCACATTGAGGCCTATGGTGAAAAAGGAAATATCCTCAGATAAAAACTAGAAAGAAGCTTTCTGAGAAACTGCTTTGTGATGTGTGAATTCACCTCACAGAGTTACAAGACCCTTCTCATGGAACAGTTTGGTAGCACTGTTTTTGGGGAATTTCCGAAGGGATATTTTGAATCACATAGAATGCTACACTGACAAAGGAAATAACCTCAGAAAAAAATTAGAAAGAAGCTTTCAGATAAACTGCTTTGTGATGTGTGAATTCATCTCACAGAGTTACACATTTCTATTCATGAAGAAGTTTGCTAACACTGTTTTTGTGGAATCTGCAAGGGATATTTGGGAGCACAATGAGGCCTGTGGTGAAAAAGGAAATATCCTTAGAAAAAAACCAGAAGGGTAATTTCTGAGAAACTGTTTTGTAATGCATGAATTCATCTTGCAGTGCTACACCATTGTTTTCATTGAGAAGTTTGGCAACAATATTTTTGTGGAATCTGCAGTAGGATATTTGGGAGCCCTTTGAAGCCTATGGTGACAAAGGACATATCCTCAGATAAAAAATAAGAAGAAGGTTTCTGAAAAACTGCTTTGTGATGTGTGAATTTGTCTCACAAAGTTACACCACTGTTCTCATTGAGCAGTTTGTTAACACTGTTTTCGTGGAATCTGCAATGGGATATTCACGAGTGCATTGAGACCTATGGTGAAAAAGGAAATATCCTCAGACAAAAACTAGAAAGAAGCTTTCTGAGAAACTGCTTTCATATGTGTGAATTCATCTGACAGAGTTACAGCTTTCTTTACATGGAGCAGTTTGCTAACTCTGTTTTCATGGAAAGCAAACGGGATATTCGGGAGCGCATTGAGGTCTATGGTGAAAAGGAAATATCCTCAGAAAAAAATCCAAAAGGAAGCTTTCTGAGAAACTTCTTTGTGATATATGAATTAATCTCACAGATTTACACCGTTATTTTCATTGAGAATTTTGCTAACACTTTTTGTGTGTAATGTGCAATGGGATATTCGGAAGCACTTTCAGGCCTGTGTTGAAAGAAGAAATATCCTCAGATAAATGCTATAAAGAATATTTCTGAGAAATTTCTTTGAGATGCGTGAATTCATCTCACAGAGCTACATGATCCTTTTCATGGAGAAGTTTAGTAGCACTGATTTTGGGGAATCTGAGAAATGATATTTTGGATCGCATTGAAGCCTATGGTGACAAAGGGCTTATCTTCAGATAAAAACTAGAAAGAAATTTTCAGAGAAACTGCTTTGTGTTGTGTGAAACCATCTCACAGAGTTACACATTTCTTTTCTTTGAGCAGTTTGACAACACTGTTTTCCTGGAATCTGCAGTCTGATATTTGCGAGGGCCTTGAGGATTTAGGTGTAAAAGGAAATATCCTCAGACAAAAAGTAGAAAGAAGCTTTCTGAGAAACTGCTTTGTTATGTGTATATTCATCTGACAGAGTTACACCTTTCTTTTCATGGAGCAGTTTGCTAACAGTTTTCATGGAATCCGCAAATGGGGTATTCAGGATCGCATTGAGGCCTAAGGTGAAAAAGGAAATATCTTCAGAAAAAAACTAGACAGAAACTTTCTGAGAAACTGCTTTGTGATGTGTGAATTCATCTCACAGAGATACACTGTCCTTTCATGGAGCATTCTGTTACCACTCTTTTTGATGAGTCTGGGAAGGAATATTTCAGTTCGCTAGGAAGACTATATGGACAAAGCAAATATCCTCAATTGAAAACGTGAAAGAAGCTTTCTGCGAAACTGTTCTGTGATGTGTGAATTCATTTCACAGAGTTAAACCACTCTTTGATGGAGGAGTTTGCTAGCGATGCTTTTGTGGAATCTCAGAAGTGATATCTTGAACATCGTTGAATCCCATGGTGAAAAATGAAATATCCTCAGATAAAAACTGCAGAGAGGCCTTCTCAGGAACTGCTTTGTTGTGGGTGAATTCAGCCCACAGAGTGACATCATTGTTTTCAGTGAGAAGCTTGCTAACAGTGTTTTTGCAGAATGTGCAATGAGATGCACGGGGACACTTGGAGACCACAAATAGCCTCAGCTGAAAAAAGAAAGAAGCCTTCTGAGAAACTGTTTGTGATGTGTGAATTCAATTCACTGAATTACACCTGTATTTCGTGGAACCGTTTGCTAGCCCTGATTTTGTGGAATCTGAGAATGGATATTTTGAATCGCTTTGAAGACTCTACGGCCAAAGGAAATATCCTCGGATAAAAACCAGAATGAAGCTTTCCGAGAAACTGCCTTGTAATGTGTGAATTCATCTCACAGAGTTACACATATATTTCACGGAGCCGTTTGCTAGCCCTGTTTTAGTGGAATCTCAGAAGTGATATTTTGGATCGCTCTGAAGACTCCTCAGACAGAGGAAATATTCTCAGATAAAAACCAGAAAAAAGCTTTCTGAGAAACTGCTTTGTGATGCTTGAATTCATCTCACAGAGTTACACCTTTCTCTTCATGAAGCAGTTTGCTAACAGTTTTTTCGTGGAATCTGCAGAGTGATATTTGGGAGCGCATTGAGGCCTATGGTGAAACAGGCAATATCCTTAGATGAAACCTAGAAGGAAGCTTTCCGAGAAACCACTTAATGATGTGTGACTTCATTTTAGAGAGTTATACTTTCGCATCATGGAAAAGTCTATTATCACTGTCTTTGGGGAATGTGAGAAGGGCTATATTGGATCACATGGAGGCCTACACTGAGAAAGGAAATATCTTCAATTAAAAACGTGAAAGTAGCTATCTGAGAAACTTCTTTGTGATGTGTTAATTCATCTCAGAGAGTTACACCTTAGTCTTCATGGAGCAGTTTGCTAACACTGTTTTCGTGGACGCTGCAACGTGATATTTGGGAGCGCCTTGAGGCCTGTGGTGACAAAGGAAATATCCTCAGATGAAAATTGGAAAGAAGCGTTCTGAGAAACTGCATTGCGATGTGTGAATGCAACTCACAGACTTACACTGTTCTTTTCATTGATCAATTTGCCAACGCTGTTTTCTTGAAATCTGCAATGGGATATTTCTTAGCACCATGAAGCTGACGGTGACAAAGGAAATATCCTCCAATAAGAACGAGAAAGAAGCTTTCTGAGAAACCGCTGTGTCATGTGTGAATTCATCTCGCAGAGTTACACATGTATTTCATGGAGCTGTTTGTTAACACTCTTTTTGTGGCATCTGAGAAGTGATATTTTGAATCCCTATGAAGACTCCTCGGATGAAGGAAATGTCCTCAGATGAAAACTGGAAAGAAGCTTTCTGAGAAACTTCTTTGTGATGTGTGAATTCATCTCACGGAGTTATCCCTTTCTCTTCATGAAGCAGTTTGCTAACACTGTTTTCGTGGAATCTGAAAAGTAATATTTGGGAGCGCATTGAGGGCTATGGTGAAAAAGGATATATCCTCAGATGAAAAGTTTAAAGAAGCGTTCTGAGAAACTGCATTGTGATGTGTGAATGCAACTCACAGAGTTACAGTGTTCTTTTCATTGATCAATTTGCTAAAACTGATTTCTTGAAATCTACAATGGGATATTTCTTAGTGCCATGAAGCTTACGGTGACAAAAGAAATGTCCTCTGATAAAAACTAGACAGAAGCTTTCTGAGAAACTGCTTTGTGATGAGTGAGTTCATCTCACAGAGTTATCCCTTTCTCTCCATAAAGCAGTTTCCTAACGCAGTTTTCATGGAATCTGTAAAGTGATATTTGGGAGCGCATTGAGGTCTGTGGTGAAGAAGGAAATATCCTCAGATGAAAACTGGAAAGCAGCGATCTGAGAAACTGCTCTGTGATGTGTGAATTCATCTCACAGAGTTACACATGTATTTTGTGGAGCCGTTTCCTAGCAGTCTTTTTGTGGCATCTGAGAAGTGATAATTTGGATCGCTATGAAGACTCCTCGGACGAAGGAAATGTCCACACATAAAAACTAGAAAGAAGCTTTCTGAGAAACTTCTTTGTGATGTGTGGTTTCATCTCACAGAGTTACACCTCTCTCTTCATGGAGCAGTTTGCTAACACTGTTTTCGTGGAATCTGAAAAGTGATATTTGGGAGCACATTGAGGGCTATGGTGAAAAAGGATATATCCCCATCAAAAAGTGGGCAAAGGATATGAACAGACATTTCTCAAAAGAGGACATTCATACAGCCAACAGACATATGAAAAAATGCTCATCATCACTGGCCATCAGAGAAATGCAAATCAAAACCACAATGAGATACCATCTCACACCAGTTAGAATGGCGATCATTAAAAAGTCAGGAAACAACAGGTGCTGGAGAGGATGTGGAGAAATAGGAACACTTTTACACTGTTGGTGGGATTGTAAACTAGTTCAACCATTATGGAAAACAGTATGGCGATTCCTCAAGGATCTAGAACTAGATGTACCATATGACCCAGCCATCCCATTACTGGGGATATACCCAAAGGATTATAAATTATGCTGCTATAAAGACACATGCACACGTATGTTTATTGCAGCACTATTCACAATAGCAAAGACTTGGAATCAACCCAAATGTCCATCAGTGACAGATTGGATTAAGAAAATGTGGCACATATACACCATGGAATACTATGCAGCCATAAAAAAGGATGAGTTTGCGTCCTTTGTAGGGACATGGATGCAGCTGGAAACCATCATTCTTAGCAAACTATCACAAGAACAGAAAACCAAACACCGCATGTTCTCACTCATAGGTGGGAACTGAACAATGAGATCACTTGGACTCAGGAAGGGGAACATCACACACCGGGGCCTATCATGGGGACGGGGGAGGGGGGAGGGATTGCATTGGGAGTTATACCTGATGTAAATGACGAGTTGATGGGTGCAGCAGACTAACATGGCACAAGTATACATATGTAACAAACCTGCATGTTATGCACATGTACCCTACAACTTAAAGTATAATAATAATAAATAAATTAAAAAAAAAAAAAAGAAGCATTCTGAGAAACCGCATTGTGATGTGTAAATGCAACTGACAGAGTTGCAGTGTTCTTTTCATTGATCAATTTGCTAACACTCTTTTCTTGAAATCTGCAATGGGATATTTCTTAGCGTCATGAAGCTTACCATGACAAAGGAAATATCCTCCGATTAAAACGAGAAAGAAGCTTTCTGAGAAACTGCTTTAGGATGTGTGAATTCATCTCACATATTTACACGTTCCTCTCCATGAAGCAGTTTCCTAATACTGTTTTCGTGGAATCTGCAAAGTGATATTTGGGAGCACATTGAGGCCTGTGGTGACAAAGGAAATATCCTCAGATGAAAACTGGAAAGAAGCGTTCTGAGAAACTGCATTGTGATGTGTGAATGCAACTCACAGATTTACACTGTTCTTTTCATTGATCAGTTTGCCAACACTGTTTCTTGAAATCTGCAATGGGGTATTTCTTAGCGCCATGAAGCTGACAGTAACAAAGGAAATATCCTCCAATAAAAACGAGAAAGAAGCTTTCTGAGAAACCACTGTGTGATGTGTGAATTCATCTCCCAGAGTTACACATGTATTTCATGGAGCTGTTTGCTAACACTCTTTTTGTGGCATCTGAGAAGTGATATTTTGAATCGCTATGAAGACTCCTCAGATGAAGGAAATAGCCTCAGATGGAAACTGGAAAGAAGCTTTCTGAGAAACTTCTTTGTGATGTGTGAATTCATCTCAGAGAGTTACACCTTAGTTTTCATGGAGCAGTTTGCTAACACTGTTTTCGTGGAAACTGCAACGTGATATTTGGGAGCGCATTGAGGCCTGTGGTGACAAAGGAAATATCCTCAGATGAAAACTGCAAAGAAGCGTTCTGAGAAACTGCATTGTGATGTGTGAATGCAACTAACAGACTTACACTATTGTTTTCATTGATCAGTTTGCCAACACTGTTTTCTTGAAATCTTCAATGGGATATTTCTTAGCGCCATGAATCTGATGGTGACAAAGGAAATATCCTCCCATAAAAACTAGACAGAAGCTCTCTAAGAAACTGCTTTTTGATGTGTGAATTCATATCAGAGTTACACCTTTCGTTTCACTGAGCGGTTTTCTAACATTGATTTTGTAGAATCTACAATGGGATATTTTGGAGCGCATTAAAGCCAATGGTGAGAAAGAAATATCCTCAGATAAAAACTAGAAAGAAGCTTTCTGAGAAACTGCTTTGTGATGTGTGAATCCATCTCACAGTGTTACACTGCTCTTTTCAATGAGCAGTTTGAAAACAATGTTTTCATGGAATCTGCAATAGGTTATTTGGGAGCACATTGAAGCCTATGGTGACAAAGAAAATATACTCCAATAAAAACTAGAAAGAAGGTTTCTAAGAAACTGCTTTGGAATGTATGAATTCATCTCACAGAGTTACACCATTCTGTTCATTGAGCAGTTTGATAACACTGTTTTCTTGAAATCTGCAATAGCATATTTGGGAGCGTATTGAAGCCTATGGTGACAAAGGAAATACGATCAGATAAAAATCAAAAAGATGCTTTCTGAGAAACGGCTTTGGGATGTGTGAATTAATCTCACAGAGTGACACTGTTCTTCTCATTGAAGAGTTTGCTAACACCCTTTTCTTGGAATCTGCATTGGGATATTTCAGAACGCATTGAAGCTTATAGTAACAATGGAAATTTCCTCAGAAAAAACTAGGAATACGATTTCTGAGAAACTGCTTTGTGATTTGTGAATTCATCTCACAAGGTTACACGATCCTTTTCATAGAGCAGTTTGGTAACACTGATTTTGGGGAATCTGAGAAGGGATATTTTGGATCACATTGAAGCCTATGGTGACAAAGGAAATATCCTCAGATAAAAATCTGATCTGAAAGAAGCTTTCTGAGAAAGTTATTTGTGGTGTGTGTGTTCATCTCACAGAGTTACACCTTTCTTTTCATAGGGCAGTTTTCTAACACTGTTTTCATGGATTCTGCAAAGGGATATTTTGGAGCAGATTGAGACCTCTAGTGAAAAAGCAAATGTCCTCTGATAAAAACTAGAAAGTAGCTCTCTGATAAACTGCTTTGTGATGTGTGAATTCATCTCACAGTGTTACACCATTCTTTTCATTGAGTTGTTTGATAACACTCTTTTCGTGGACTCTGCAATAGGATATTTGAGATCGCATTGAATCCTATGGTACCAAGCAAATATCCTCAGAGAAAAACTACAAAGATACTTTCTGAGAAAGTTCTCTGTGATGTGTGAACTCATCTCACAGAGTTACACTCTTCCTTTCACTGAGCAGTTTGATAACACTGTTTTCATGGAATCTGCAGTTTTATATTTGGGAGTGCATTGAAGCCTATGGGGACAAAGTAAATATCCTCACATAAAAACCAAAAAGCAGTTTTCTGAGAAACTGCTTTGTGATGTGTGAATTCTTCTCACAGAGGTACACCACTGTCTTCATGGATCAGCCTGGTAGCACTCCTTTTGGGGAATCTGAGATGGGATATCTAGGATCACACTGAAGCCTATGGTGATAAAGGAAATATCCTCAGAAAAAAAGTAGAAAGAAGCTTTCTGAGAACCTTCTTTGTGATGTGTGAATTCAACTCACAGAGTTACACCTTTGTTTCCATGGAGTAGTTTGCTAACACTGTTTCTGTGTAATCTGCAAGGGAATATTTCAGAGCACATCAGGGCCTTTGGTGAAAAACTAAATAACCTCAGATAGAAACCAAAAAGAAGCTTTCTGAGAAACTGATTTGTGATGTGTGAATTCATCTCGTGGAGTTACACTGTTGTTTTCATTGAGCTGTTTGATAACACTGTTTTCTTGGAATCTGCAATGGTATTTTTCAGGACACCTTGTGGCCGATGGTGAAAAACAAAATATCTTCAGATAAAAACGAGAATGAAGCTTTCTGAGAAACTGCTTTGTGATAAGTGAATTGATCTGACAGAGTTACACTGTTTTCTTCATTGAGAGGTTTGCTAACACTGTGTTTGTGGAATCTGCAAAGGGATATTTGGAAACACATTGAGTCCTATGGTGAAAAAGGAAATATCCTCAGATAAAAACTAAAAAGAAGCTTTCTGTGAAGCTGATTTTTCATGTGTGAATTCTTCTCACAGAGTTACACTGTTCTTTTCATTTATCAATTTGCTGACACTGCTTTCTTGGAATCTGCAATGGGATATTTTGGAGCATATTGAAACTTAGGGTGACAAAGAAAATATCCTCACACAAAAACTAGAAAGAAGCTTTCTGGAAACTGCTTTTTGATTTATGAATTCATCTCACACAGTTACACGATACTTTTCATGGAGCAGTTTGCTAGCACTGTTTCTGGGGAAACTGAGAAGGGATATTTCAGATCGCATGAAGCCTAGGTTGACAAAGGAAATGCCCTCAGATATAAACTAGAAATAAGCTTTCTGAAAAAGGTCTTTGTGATGTGTCAATTCATCTCACCGAGTTACACTGTTCTTTTCATTGAGCAGTTTGCTAACACTGTTTTCGTGGAATCTGCAAAGCAATATTTCAGAGCACATTGAAGCTTAAGGTGACAAAGGAAATACCCTCATATAAAAACTAGAAAGAAGCTTTCTGAGAAACTGCTTTTTGATTTATGAATTCATCTCACAGCTTTACACCATTCTTTTCATTGAGCTGCTTGATAACACTGTTTTCTTGGAATCTGAAATGGGATATTTAGGAATTCATTGAAGATTATTGTTAACAAAGGATATATCCTCAGATAAAAACAAGAAAGAAGCTTTCTGAGAAACTGTTTTGTGATGTATGAATTCATCTCTCAGAGTTACATTGTTCTTTTGAACAGTGAGCTAAAACTGTCTTCCTGGATCTGCAATTTGATATTTCGAGGTGCATTGAAGCTGATGGGGAGAAAGGAAATACCCTCATATAAAAACTAGAAAGAAGTTTCCTGAGAAACTGTTTCGTGATTTTGAATTCATCTCTCTGAGTTACACCTTTCTTTTCATGGGGCAGTTTGCTAGCTCTGTTTTTATGGAAGCTGAGAAGGGTTATTTTGGATTGCATTGAAGCCTATGGTGACAAAGCAAATATCCTCAGATAAAAACTAGACAGAATCTTTCTGAGAAACTTTTTTGTGATGTGTGTATTCATCTCACAGAGTTACATCCTTCTTTTCATTGAACAGTTTGATAACACTCTTTTTGTGGAATCTGCAATAGGATATTTGGGAGTCCATTGAAGCCTATGGTGACAATGGAAATATCCTCAGATTAAAACCAAAAGGCAGCTTTGTGAGAAACTGCTTTGTGATGTGTGAATTCGTGTCACAGAGTTACACTGTTCTTTTCATTGAACAGTTTGCTACACTGTTTTCTTGGAATCTGTAATGGAATATTTTGAAATGCACTGAGGCTGATGGTGACAAAGGAAATATCCTTAGACAGAATCTAGAAAGAAGCATTCTGAGACACTGCTTTGTGACGTGTGAATTCGTGTGACAGAGTTACACTGTTGTTTTCATTGAGCTGTTTGAAAACACTGTTTTTGTGGAATCTGCAAAGGGATATTTGGGAGCACATTGAGGCCTATGTTGAAAAAGGAAATATCCAAAAGTAAAAAGATGGTTTCTGAAGAAGTGCTCTGTGATTTGTGAATTCATCTCACAGAGTTACACGATTATTTTCATGGAGCAGTTTGATAGCACTGTTTTTGAGGAACCTGAGATGGAATATTTCGGATCACATTGAAGCCTATGTTGACAAAGGAAATATCCTCAGATATAAACTAGAAAGAAGTTTTCTGAGAAAGTTCTTTATGATGTGTGAGGTCATCTCACAGAATTACACCTTTCTTTTCAAGGAGATATTTGCTACCGCTGTTTTCTTGTAATGTGCTAAGAGATATTTGGGAGTGCATTGAGGCCTAATGTGAAAAAGGAAATATCCTCAGATAAAAACTAGAGAGAAGCTTTCTGAGAAACTGCTTTGTGATGTGTGAATTCATCTCACAGAGTTACACTGCTCTTTACAATGATCAGTATGCTAACACTGTTTCCTTGGAATCTGCAATGGGATATTTCAGAGCGCATTGAAACTTATTGTGACAAAGGAAATATGCTCAGACAAAAACTAGAAAAAAGCTTTGTGAGAAACCACTTTGTAGAGTATTAATTCATCTCACAGAGTTACACGATTCTTTTCATGGAGCAGTTTGGTAGCACTGTTTTTAGGGAATCTGAGAAGGGTTATTTTGGATCACATTGAGGCCTATGTTGGTAAAGGAAATATCCTCAGATAAATCTAGAAAGAAGCTTTCTGAGAAAGTTCTTCGTGATGTGTGAATTTATCTCACAGGGTTACAACTTTCTTTTCATGGAGCAGTTCACTAACACTGTTTTCATGTAATCTGCAAAGGGATATTATTTAGCGCTTTGAGGCCTATAGTGAAAAAGGAAATATCCTCAGATAAAAACTAGAAAGAAGCTTTCTGAGAAACTGCTTTGTGATGTGTGAATTCAGATCACAGAGTTACACCGTTCTTTTTGTTCAGCAGTTTGATAACACTGTTTCCTTGGAATCTGCAATAGAATATTTGGGAACTCATTGAAGCCTATGATGACAAAGGAAATATCCTCAGGTAGAAACCAAAAAATACTTTCTGAGAAACTGCTTTGTGATTTGTGAATTCGTCTCACAGAGTTACACTGTTCTTTTCATTGAGCAGTTTACTAACATTGTTCTCTTGGAATCTGCAATGGGATACTTTGGAGTACATTGAAGCTAACGGTGACAAAGGAAATATCCTCAAAGAAAAACTAGAAGGAAGCTTTCTGAGAAACTTCTTTGTGATGTGTGAATTCACCCCACAGACTTACACCTTTCTTTTCATGGAGAAGTTTCCTAACGCTCTTTTTGTTGAATCTGCAAAGGGATGTTTGGGAGGGAATTGAGGCCTATGTTGAAAAAGGAGTTATCCTCAGAGAAAAACTAGAAAGAAGATTTCTGGGAAACTTCTTTGTGATATCTCAATTCATTGCACAGAGTTACACTGTGCTTTTCATTCAGCGGTTTGCTAATACTGTTTTCTTGGAATCTGCAGTGGGATATTTTGGAGTGCATTGAGCCTTGTGGTGACAAAGGAACTATCCTCAGATAAAATTTAAAAAGAAGCTTTCTGAGAAAGTTTTATGTGATATATAAACTCATCTGACAGATTTACTCCATTCTTTTCATTGAGCAGTTTTATAACACGGTTTTTTTGGAACCTGCAGTAGGATATTTGGGAGCCCATTGAAGTCTATGGTGACCATGGAAATATCCTCAGATTAAAACCAAAAGGCAGCTTTATGAGAAACTGCTTTGTGATGTGTGAATTCACGTCACAGAGTTACACTGTTCTTTTCATTGAACAGTTTGCTACATTGCTTTCTTGGAATCTGTAATGGAATATTTTGGAATGCATTGAGGCTTATGGTAACAAAGGAAATATCCTTAGACAAAAACTAGAAAGAAGCGACCTGAGAAACTGCTTTGTGATGTGTGAATTCATTTGACAATGTTACACCATTCTTTTCATTGAGTTGTTTAAAAACACTGATTTCATGGAATCTGCAAAGGGATATTTGGGAGGGCATTGAGGCCTAGGTTGAAAAAGGAAATATCCTCACACCAAAACTAAAAGGATGGTTTCTGAGGAACTGCTCTGTGATTTGTGAATTCATCTCACAGAGTTACACGATTATTTCCATGGAGCAATTTGATAGCACTGTTTTAGGGGAATCTGAGATGGAATATTTCAGATCGCATTGAAGCCTATGTTGACAAAGGAAATATCCTCAGATAAATATAAAAGAAGCTTTCTGAGAAAGTTTTTTGTGATATGTGAATTCATCTCACAGAATTGCACCTTTCTTTCCAAGGAGACGTTTGCTACCACTGTTTTCGTGTATTCTGCTAAGAGATATTTGGGAGCACATAGGGCTAAACTGAAAAAGGAAATATCCTCAGATAAAAACTAGAAAGAATCTTTCTGAGAAACTGCTTTTTGATGTGTGAATTCATCTCACAGAATTACACCTTTCTTTCCTAGGAGATGTTTGCTACCACTGTTTTCGTGTAATCTGCTAAGAGATATTTAGGAGCACATTGAGGGCTAAACTGAAAAAGGAAATATCCTCAGATAAAAACTAGAAAGAATCATTCTGAGAAACTGCTTTTTGATGTGTGAATTCATCTCACAGAGTTACACTGTTCTATTCATTGAACAGTTTGCTAAAACTGTTTTCGTGGTATCTGCAATGGATATTTTGGAGCACATTGAAGCTTATGGTGAAAAAGTGAATATCCTCAGACAAAAATTAGAAAGGTTTCTGTGAAACTACTTTGTGATATGTGAAATCTTCTAACAGAGTTACACGATTCTTTTCATGGATCAGTTTGGTAACACTATTTTGGGGGTATTTGAAAGGGGTATTTTGGATCACATTGAAGGCTATGCTAACAAAGGAACTATCCTCAGACAAAAACTAGAAAGAAGCTTCCTGAGAAACTGGTTTGTGATGTGTGAATTCATCTCACAAGAGTTACAACGTTATTTTATTGGAGTAGTGTGATAACACTGTTTATGTGGAATCTGCAATAATATATTTGGGAGCTCATTGAAGCCTATGGTGAAAAAGGAAATATCCTCAGATAAAAACCAAAAAGAAGCTTTCTGAGAATCTGCTTTGTGATGTGTGAAATCACACCAGAGATTTACACTGTTCTTTTCATTGAGCAGTGTGCTAACACTGTTTTCCTGGAATCTGCAGTGGGATATTTCATAGTACCTTGAAGCTTATGCTGACAAAGGAAATATACTCATATAAAAACTAGTAAGAAGCTTTCTGAGAAACCACTTTCTGATATTTTAATTCATCTCACAGAGTCCCATGATTCTTTTCATGGATCAGTTTGGTAGCAGTGTTTTGGGGGAATCTGAGAAGGGATATTTTGGATCACATTGAAGCCTATGGTGACAAAGGAAATATCCTTAGATAAAAACTAGAAAGAAGCTTTCTGAGAAATTTCTATGTGATGTGTCAATTCATCTCACAGAGTTGCATCTTTCTTTTCATTGAGCAGTCACGAATACTGTTTTCATGGAATCTACAATGGGATATTGTGGAGAGCATTGAGGACTGTAGTGTAAAAGGAAATATCCTCAAAAACTGGAAAGAAGCTTTCTGAGAAACTGCTTTGAGATATGTGAATTCATCTTACAGACTTACACTGTTCTTTTCATTGAGCAGTTTGATAATACTGTTTTCATGGAATCTGCAATAGGATATTTGGGAGCACATTGAAGCCTGGTGTGACAAAGGAAATATCCTTAGATAAAAACCAAAAAGAACCTTTCTGTGAAATTCCTCTGTTGTGTTTGAATTCATCTTAAAGCGTTACACCACTGTTTTCATGGAGCAGATTGGTAGCACTCTTTTTAGTGAAGATGAGAAGGGATAATTTGAATTGCATTGAAGCTTATGGTAACAAATGAAATATCCTCAGATAAAAGCTAGAAAGAAGATTTCTGAGAAAATGGTTTGCAATGTGTGAATTCATCTCAGAGAGATACATGATTCTTTTCTTGGTTCAGTTTGCTAAAAATGCTTTCGTTTATTCTGCAAAGGAATTTATGGGAGCAAATTGAAGCCTTTGGTGACAAAGGAAATATGCTGAGAAAAGAAAAAAAACAAAAAGAAGCTTTCTGAGAAACTGCTTACTCATGTGTGAATTCATCTCAGAGTGTAACACTGTTCTTTTCCTTGAGCAGTTTGCTAAGACTGTTTTCTTGGAATCTGCATTGGGATATATTGGAACAAACTGAAGCCTATGGTGACAAAGGAAATATCTTCAGATAAAAACTAGAAAGAAGCTGTCTCAGAAAGTTCTTTGTGATGTGTGAATTCATCTCACAGTGTTACACTTTTCTTTCCATGGAGCAGTTCGCGAAATCTCTTCCCATGGAATCTGTAATGGGATATTCACGAGCTCATTAAGGCCTATAGTGAAAAAGGAAATATCCTCAGATAAAAACTAGAAAGAAGCTTTCATAGAATCTCCTTTGTTATGTGTGAATTCATCTCACAGCTTTACGCCTTTCTTTTCATTGAGTTGTTTGATAACACTGTTTACGTGGAATCTGCCAAGGGATATTTGGGAGCCCACTGAGGCCTATAGTGGAAAAGGAAATGTCCTGAGATAAAAAATAGATAGAAGCTTTCTGAGAAACTGCTTTGTGATGTGTGAATTCATCTCACAGAGTTACACCTTTCTTTTCATGGAACTGTTTGCTAACACTGTTTTCGTGGAATCTGGAAATGGATACTTGGGAGTGCTTTGATGCCTATGGTGAAAAAAGAAATATCCTCAGATAAAAACTAGAAAGAAGCTTTCTGAGAAACTGTTTTGTGATGTGTGAATTCATCTCACAGAGTTACACCATTCTTTTCACTAAGGTATTTGCTAACACTCTTTTTGTATAATCTGCAAAGTGATAATTCAGAGCGTATGGAAGCTTAAGGTGAGAAAGGAAATTCCCTCATATAAAAACTAGCAAGAAGATTTCTGAGGAAATGTTTTCTGATGTGTGAATTCATTTCACAGAGTTACACGGACCTTCTCATAGAGCATTATGATAACACTGCTTTCATGGAATCTGCAATAGTATGACTGTGAGCACTTTGAAGCCTATGGTGACAAAGGATATATCCTCAGATACAAACAAAAAGAAACCTTCTGAGAAACTGCTTTGTGATGTGTGAATTCATCTCACAGATTTACACTCTTCTTTGCATTGATCAGTTTGCTAACACTGTCTTCTTGGAATCCGCAATGTGATGTTTTGGAGCGCAACGAAGCTAATGGTGACAATGGAAATATCCTCAGAGAAAACATAGAAAGAATGTTTCTGAGAAACTGTTCTATTTTGTGAATTCATCTCACAGAGTTACACCTTTCTCTTCATGGAGCAGTTTATTAGTACTGCTTTTGGGGAATCTGAGAAGGGATATATTGGTTTGCAGTGAAGCCTATGGTGACAAAGGGAATATACTCAGATAAAATCTAGAAAGAAGCTTTCTGAGAAACTTCTTTGTGATGTGTGAATTCATCTCACAGAGTTACACCTTTTTTTCATGGAAAAGTTTGCAAACACTGTTTTCATGGAATCTGCAAAGGGATATTTGGTTTTTCTTTCTTTTTTTTCTTTTTTTTTTTTTTGAGACAGAGTCTCGCTCTGTACTCCAGCTGGAGTGCAGTGGCGCGATCTCCACTCACTGCAAGCTCTGCCCCCAGATTCATGCCATTCTCTTGCCTCAGACTCCCATGAAGCTGGGACTACAGGCACCTGCCACCACGCCTGGCTAATTTTTTGTATTTTTAGTAGAGACTGAGTTTCACCGTGTTAGCCAAGATGGTCTCAATCTCCTAACCTCGTGATTCGCCCATCTCGGCCTCCCAAAGTGCTGGGATTACAGACGTGAGCCACCGTGCCCTGTGAAGGGATATTTGGGCATGCATTGGGGCCTATAGTGAAAAAGGATATATCCTCAGATAAACACTGGAAAGAAGTTTTCTGAGAAACTGCTTTGTGATGTGAATTCATGTCACAGAGTTACACCTTTCTTTTCATTGAGCAGTCTCCTAAAGCTGTTTTTGGGGTATCTGCAATAGGATATTTGGGAGTGCATTGAAGCCTATCGTGACAAAGGAAATATCCTCAGATAAAATTCGAAAAGAAGGTTTCTGAGAAACTGCTTTGTGATGTGTCAATTTACCTCACAGAGTTACACTGTTCTTTTCACTGAGCAGTTTGCTAACACTGTTTTCTTGTAATCTGCAATGGGATACTTCGGAGCACATTGAAGCTTATGGTGTCAAAGAAATATCCTAAGACAAAAACTAGAAAGAAGCATTCTAAGAAACTGCTTTCTAATTTGTGAATTCATCTCACAGAGTTACAATTTCCTTATATGTAGCAGTTGTTTGCACTGTTTTTGTGGAATGTGTGAAAGGATATTTTGGATTGCTTTGAAGCCTATGCTGAGAAAGGAAATATCCTCATATAAAAACTAGAAAGAAGCGTCCTGAGAAAGTTCTTTGTGATGTGTGAATTCATTTCACGGAGTTACATATTTCTATTCATGGAACAGTTTGCTAACACTGTTTTTGTGGAATCTGCAAAGGGATATTTTGGAGTGCATTCAGGCAAAGGGTGAAAAAGAAAATATCCTCAGATAATAGCTAGAAGGAAGCATTCTGAGAAAGTTTTTTCTGATTTGTGAATTCGTCTCACAGAGTTACACTTTTGTTTTCATGGAGCAGTTTGCTAACCCTGTTTTCATGGAATCTGCAAAGGGATATTTGGGAGCACATTGAGGCCTATAGTGATAAAGGAAATATCCTCAGAAAAAAACTAGAAAAAAGGTTTCTGAGAAACTGCTCTCTGATGTGTGAATTCATCTCACAGAGTTACACCCTTCTTTTCATAGAGCAGTTTGATAACATTGTTTTCGGTGAATCTGCAATAGGATGTTTGGGAGCACATGGAAGCCTAAGGTGATGGAGGATATATCCTCAGATAAAAATGAAAAAGAAGCTTTCTGAGAAACTGCTTTGTGATGTGAATTCATCTCACAGAGTAACACCGTTCTTCTCATTGAGCAGTCTGTTAACACTGATTTCGTGGAATCTGCAATAGGATATTTAGGAGTGCATCGAAGCATATGGTGAGAAGGAAATATCCTCAGATAAAAACGAAAAGTTGCTTTCTGAGAAATTTCTGTGTGATATGTCTATTTATCTCACAGAGTTTCAGTGTTCTTTTCATTGAGCAGTTTGCTAACACTACTTTCTTGTAATCTGCAATGGGATACTTCAAAACGCATTGAAGATTTTGGTGTCAAAGGAAATATCCTCAGACAAAAACTAGAAAGAAGCTTTCCGAGAAACTGCTTCCTAATTTATGAATTAATCTCAAAGAGTTACAATTTCCTTTCATGGAGCATTTTGTTAGCACTCTTTTTGTGGAATGTTAGAAAGGATATTTTGGATCACATTGAAGCCTAGGCTGACAAAGGAAATATCCTCAGATAAAGACTACAAAGAAGCCTTCTGAGAAACTTCTTTGTGATGTGTGAATTCATCTCACAGAGTTACACCTTTCTCTTCATGCAACAGGTTGCTAACACTGTTTTAGTGAAATCTGCAAAGGGATATTTGGGAGCACATTGAGGCCTGTGGTGAAAAAGGAAATATCCTCAGATAAAAACTAGAAGGAAGCTTTCTGAGAAACTCCCTTGTGATGTGTGAATTCATCTCACAGAGTTACACCATTCTTTTCATTAGGCAGTTTTCTAACACTGTTTTTGTGTAATCTGCAAAGTTATACTTCGGAGCACATGGCTAAGGTGACAAAGGAAATACCATCATATAAAAACTAGAAGGAAGCTTTTTGATGAAACGTTTTCTGACGTGTGAATTCATCTCACAGAGTTATACTGTTCTTTTCATTGGGCAGTTTCGTAGCCCTCTTTTGGGGGAATCTGCAATGGGAAATTTCGGAGTACATTGAAGCCTTTGGTGACAAAGGAAATATTATCAGACAAAAACTAGAAAGAAGCTTTCTGAGAAACTACTTTGTGATGTGAATTTACATCACAGAATAATACTGTTTGTTTCATAGAGCAGTCTGCTAACACTTTTTTCGTGGAATCTTCAATAAGATATCGGGGATTGCATTGAAGTCTAAGGTGACAACGAAATTTCCTCAGATAAAAACCGAAGAGAAGTGTTCTGAGAAATTACTTTGTGATGCGTCAATTTACCTCACAGGGTTACACTGTTCTGTTCATTGAGCAGTTTGCTAACACTGTTTTCTTGCAATCTGAAGTCGGATACTTCAGAGCACATTGAGGCTTACGGTGTCAAAGGAAATACCCTCAGACAAAAACTAGAAAGAAGCTTTCTGAGAAATTGCTTTCTGATTTATGAATTCATCTCACAGAGTAACAATTTCCTTTCATGAAGCATTTCACTAGCACTATTTTTGTGGAATGTGAGAAAGGATATTTCGGATCACATTGAAGCCCATGCTGATAAAGAATATATCCTTAGACAAAAAGTAGAAAGAAGCTTTCTGAGAAACTTCTTTGTGATGTGTGAGTTCATCTCACAGAGTAACACCTTTCTCTTCATGGAGCAGTATGCTAACACTGTTCTCATGGAATCTGCAAGGGGATATTTGGGAGCACATTGAGGCCTATGGTGAAAAAGGAAATATCCTCAGATAAAAACTAGAAAGAAGATTTCTGAGAAACTTCCTTGTGGTGTGTGAATTCATCTCACAGAGTTTCACCATTCTTTTCATTGAGCAGTGTCCTAACACTGTTTTCAAGGAATCTGCAAAGGGATGTTTGGGAGCATATTGAGGCCTACACTGAAAAAGGAAATTTCCTCAGATAACAATTAGCAAGAAACTTTGTGAGAAACTGTTTGTGATGTGTGAATTCATCTAAGACAGTTACACCATTCTTTTCATAGATGAGTTTGATAAAACTGTTTTCTTGGAATCCACAATTTGATATTTTGGAACACATTGAAGCTGATGGTGACAAAGGAAATATCCTCAGAGAAAACCTAGAAAGAAATTTTCAGAGAAACTGATTTCTGATTTGTGAATTCTTCTGACAGAGTTAACACTCTTCCTTTCATGGAGCAGTTTTTTAGTACTGTTTTTGGGGAATCTGAGAAAGGATATTTTGGATCGCATTGAAGCCTATGGTGACAAAGGAAATATCCTCGGAAAAAACTAGAAAGAAACTTTCTGAAAAACTTCTTTGTGAAGTGTGAACTCATCTCACAGAGTTTCACCTTTCTTTTCATGGAACAGTTTGTTAACACTGTTTCCGTGGAATCTGCAAAGGGATATTTGGGAGCTCATTGAGGCCTATGGTGAAAAAGGAAATATCCTCAGATAAAAACTGGAAAGAAGCTTTCTGAGAAACTGGCTTGTGATGTGAATTCATGTCACAGAGTAACACTATTGTTACTTCATTGAGCAGTCTGCTATCACGATTTCATGGAATCTGCAATAGGATATTTGGGAGCGCTTTGAAGCCTATGGTGACAAGGAAATATCCTCAGATAACAATCGACAAGATGCTTTCTGAGAAATTGCTTTGTGATATGTCTGTTTATCTCACAGAGTTATACTGTTGTTTTCATTGAACAATTTGCTAACACTGTTTTCTTGTAATTGGCAATGGGATACTTCAGAGCACATTGAAGCATATGGTGTCAAAGGAAATATCTTCAGACAAAAACTATAAAGAAGCTTTCTGAGAAGCTGCTTTCTAATTTTTGAATTCATCTCACAGAGTTACAATTTCTTTTCATAGAGCATTTTGTTAGCACTGTATTTGTGGAATGTGAGAAAGGTTATTTTGGATTACATTGAAGCCTATACTGACAAAGGAAATATATTCAGATGAAAACTACAAACAAGCCTTCTGAGAAACTTCTTTGAAATGTGTGAATTCATCTCACAGAGTTACACTGTTCTTTTCATTGAGTAGTGTGGTGATGCTGTTTTCTTGGAATCTGCAATGGAATATTTCGGAGAGCATTGAAGCTTATGTTGACAAAGGAAATTTAACCAAACAAAAACTAGAAAGAAGATTCCTGAGAAGCTGCTTTGTGATTTCTGAATTAATTTTATGGAGTTACACATTACTTTTCATGGAGCAGTTCGGTAGCACTGTTTTTGGGTAATCTGAGAAGGGATATTTTGGATGGCAATGAGGCCTTTGGTGAAAAATCAAATATCCTCACATAAAAATTAGAAAGAGGCTTTCTGAGAAAGTTCTTTGTGATGTGTGAATTCATCTCACAGAGCTACACATTTCTTTTCATGATGCAGTTTTCAAAATCTGTTTTCATGGAATCTGCAAAGGAATATTTGGAAGCCAATTGAGCCTTATGGTGAAAAAGGGAATATCCTTAGATACTAATTAGAAAGAAGATTTCTGAGAATCTGCTTAGTGATGAGTGAATTCATCTCACAGAGTTACACTGTTATTTTCATTGAGCAGTTTGCTAACACTGTTTTCCTGGAATCTGCAATGGGATATTTTGGAGCGCATTGAAGCTTATGGTGACAAACGGATTATTCTCAGACAAAAATTAGAAAGAAGCTTTCTGAGAAACTGTTTTGTGATGTGTGAATTCATCTCATAGAGTTACACCTTTCTTTTCATGAAGCAGTTTGGTGGCACTATTTTTGAGGAATCTGACAAGTGATATTTTGGAGCACATTGAAGCCTCTGGTGACAAAGGAAATATCCTCACATAAAAACCAAAAAGATGCTTTCTCTGAAACTGCTTTGTGATGTTTGAATTCATCTCTCAAGGTTACACCATTATTTTCATTAAGAAGTTTGCTAACACTTTTTTCATGGAATCTGCAATGGGATATTCAGGAGTGCATGGAGGCCTATGGTGGAAAAGGACATATCCTCAGATAAAAACTAGGAAGAAGTTTACTGAGAAACAGTTTTGTGATATGTCAGTTCATTTCATAGATATACCATTTTTTTCATGGAACAGTATGTTAGCACTGTTTTCGGGGAATCAGAGAAGGGATATTTGTGAATGCATTGAAGATTATGGTGACAAAGGAAGTATCCTCAGATAAAAACTACAAAGAAATTTTCTGAGAAATTTCCTTGTGATGTGTGAATTCATCTCAAAGAGTTACGCATTTCTTTTCATGGAGCAGTTTGGAATCAATGTTTTTGTGGGTTCCGCAAAGGGATATTTAGGAACACATTGAGCCATATGGTGAAAAAGTAAATACCATCAGATAAAAAATAAAAAGAACCTTTCTGAGAAACTGCTTTGTCATCTGTGAATTCATCTTACAGAGTTACACTGTTCTTTTCATTGAGAGGTTTGCTAACACTTTTTTCGTGGAACCTGCAATGGGATAATCGGTAGCACAATGAGGAATATGGTGAAAAAGGAAATATCCTCAGATAAATACTGGAGAGAAGCTTTCAAAGAAACTGCTATGTGTTGTGTGAATTCATCTCACAGAGTTACATCATTCCTCTCATGGAGCAGTTTGGTAGCACTCTTTTTGGGGGTACCTGAGAAGGGATATTTTGGATCACATTGAAGCCTATAGAGACAAAGTAAATATCTTCAGATAAAAACCAAAAAGAAGCTTTCTGTGGAACTGCTTTGTGATGTGTGATTTCATCTCACAAAGCCACACCATTCTTTTCATTGAGAAGTTTATTAACACTTTTTTCATGGAATCTGCAATATGATATTCTGGAGCACATAGAGGAATATGTTGAAAAAGGAAATATTCTCAGATAAAAGCTAGTAAGGATCTTACTGAGGAACAGCTTTGTGATGTGTGAATTCACTTCACAGAGTTACACCATTCTTTTCATGGAGTAGTATGGTAGCACCGTTTTTGTGGAATCAGAGAAGGGATATTTCGGAGCACTTTGAAGCTTATGGTGACAAAGGAAATATTCTTAGATAAAAACTACAAGAAGTTTTCTGAGAAAGTTCTTTGTAATTCTTGTATACATCTAACAGAGTAACAACTTTCTTTTAATGGACCACTTTGCTAACACTCCTTTCGTGGAATCTGTGAAGGGATATTTGGGAGTGCATTGAGGCCTATGGTGAAAAAATAAATATCCTCAGATAAAAACTAGAAAGAAGCTTTCTGAGAAACAGATTTGTGATGTATGATTTTATCTCACAGAGTTACACCATTTTTTCTTGGAGCAGTTTGGTAACACTATTTTTGGGGAATTCACGAGCACTTTGAGGCGTATGGTGAAAAAGGAAACATGCTCAGACAAAAACAAGAAAGAAGCTTTCTGAGTAACTACTTAGTTACCTGTGATTTCAGCTCACAGAGTTACAGGATTCCTTTCATGGAGCAGTTTGGTAGCACTGTCTTTGGAGAATCTGAGAAAGGATATTTTGGTTTGTATTGAAGCATATGATTACAAAGGAAATAACTTCAGATAAAAGATGGAAAGAAGCTTAATGAGAAACCACTTTGTGATGTGTTAATTCATCTCACAGAGTTACACGATTCTTTTTATGGATCTGAATAGTAGCCTGTTATTGGGAAATCTGAGAATGGGTATTTTTTATTTCAATGAAGCCTATGGTGGCAACGGAAATATCGTGAGATAAAAACTAGGAAGAAGCATTCTGAGAAACTGCTTTGCAACGTGTGAATTCATGTTACAGAGTTACACTGCGCTTTTCATTGAGCAGTTTGCTAACACTGATTTCTTGGAATCCGAAATGGGATACATTGGAGGGCATTGAAGCCTATGGTGTCATACGAAACATCCTCAAATAAAAACTAGAAAGAAGCTTTCTGAGAAACTTCTTTGTGATGTGTGTATTCATCTCACAGACTAACACCTTACTTTTCATGGAGGAGTTTGCTAACCCTGTTTTTGTGGAATCTACAAAGGGATATTTGGGAGCGAGTTGAGGCTGATGGTAAAAAAGGAAATTTCCTCAGACAAAGACAAAAAGGAAGCTTTCTGAGAAAGTGCTTTGTGATGTGTGAATTCATCTCACAGATTTACACCTTTCTTTTCATGGAGCAGTTTGCTAATACTGTTTTGGGGAATCTGCAAAGGGATGTTCACGAACTCTTTGAGGCCTATGGTGAAAAAGCAAATATCCTCAGAATAAACGTAGAAAGAAGTGTTCTGAGAACTCACTTTGTGATGTGATAATTCATCTCACAGAGTTACATGATTCTTTTCCTTGATCAGTTTGGTAGCAATGTTTTTGGGGAATCTGCAAAGGAATATTTGGGAATGCATTGAAGCCTATGGTGACAAAGGAAATACCCTCAGATAAAAATAGAAACAAGCTTTATGAGGAACTGCCTTATGATATGTGAATTCATGTCACAGAGTTACCCTGCTCTTTTTATGAACAGTTTGCTAGCACTGTTTTCTTCGAATCTCCAATGGGATATTTTGGTGTGCATTGAAGCTTATGGTGAGAAAGGAAGTATGCTCACATAAAAAATAGAAAGAGGGTTTCTGGGAAACTGCTTTTTGATATGTCAATTCATCTCACAGAGTTACACAAATCTTTTCATGGATCAATTTTCTAGCCCTGTTTTTGTTGACTGTGAGAAGGGATATTTGGGATTGCATTGAAGCCTTTGGTGAAAAGGAAATATCCTCAGATAAAAATGAGAAAGAACTTTTGTGAGGAAGTTCTTTGTGATATGTGAAATCATCTCACAGAGTTACAACGTTCCCTTCAATGAGCAGTTTGATAATACTGTTTTTGTTTAATCTGCAATAGGATATTTGGGAGCGCAATGAAGCCTATGGTGACAAAGGAAATATCCTCTGATAAAAAACAAAAAGCAGCTTTTGGAGAAACTGCTTCATGATGTGTGAATTCATCTCACAGAGTTAAACTGTTCTTTTCATTGAACAGTTTGCTACACTGTTTTCTTGGAATCTGCAATGGTATGTTTTGGAACGCATTCAAGCTTATGGTTACAAAGGAAATATCCTCAGACAAAAAATAGAAATAAGCTTTCTGAGAAACTGCTTTGTGATTTGTGAATTCATCTAACAGTGTAACATGTTTCATTTCATGTAGCAGTTTGGTAGCACTGTTTTGGGGGAATCTGAGAAGGGATACTTTGGATTGCATTGAAGGCTATGTTGACAAAGGAAATACCCTCAGATAAAAACTAGAGAGAAGTGTTCTGAGAAAGTTCTTTGTGATGTGTGAATTTATCTCACAGAGTTACACTCTTCTTTCCATGTAGCCATTTACTAACACTGTTTTTGTGGAATCTGCAAATGGATATTTGTTAGCACATTGAGGCCTAAAGTGAAAAAGGAAATACCTGCAGATAAAAACCAGAAAGAAGCTTACAGAGAAACTGCTTTGTGATGTAAGAATCGATCTCACAGAGTTAAACTGTTCTTTTCATTGAGCAATTTGATAACACAGTTTTTGTGGAATCTGCATTAGGATATTTGGGAGCACTTTGAAGATTATGTGCAAAGGAAATATCTTCAGACAAAAGCTAGAAAGAATCTTTCTGACAAAGCGCTTTGTGATTTGTAAATTCACCTCGCAGAGTTACACGATTCTTTTCATTGTTCATTTTGGTAGCACTGTTTTTGGGGAACCTGAGAAGGGATATTTGAGATTGCATTGAAGCCTATGGTGACAAAGGAAATATCCTCAGATAAAAACTAGAAAGGATCTTTTTGAGAAAGTTCTTTGTGATGTGTGAAATCTCACAGAGTTCAACCATTCTTTTCATTGAGCAGTTTGCTAACACTCATTACGTGGAATCTGCAACAGAATATTTGGGAGCACATTGAAGCCTGCGGTGACAAAGGAAATATCCTCAGATAAAAAACAAAAAGAATTTTCTGAGAGATTGCTTTGTGATGTGTGATTTGAACTCACAGAGTTACACTGTCCTTTTCATTCAGCAGTTTGCTTACACTGTTTTCTCAGAATCGGCAATGAGGTATTTTGAAGCGTATTGAAGATTATGCTGACAAAGGAAATATCCTGAGACAAAAACTAGCAAGAAGCTTCCTGAGGAACTGCTTTGTGATTTGTGAATTCATCTCATGGAGTTACACCTTTCTTTTCATGGTAGCACTGTTTTGGGGAATCTGAGAAGGGATATTTGGGATGACATTGAAGCGTCTATGCACAAAGGAAGTATATTCAGATAAAAACTAGAAGGAAGCTTTCTGAGAAACTTCTTCATGATGGGTGAATTCATCTCACAGTGTTACACCTTTCTTTACATGGAGCCGTTTGCTAACACTGTTTTTGTGGAATCTGCAAAGGGATATTTGGGAGTGCGTTGAGGCCTATGGTGAAAAAGGAAATACCCTGAGATAAGAACTAGAAAGATGCTTTCTGAGAAACTGCTTTGTGATGTGTGAATTCACCTCACAACGTTACACTGTTCATTTCATTGAGCAGTTTGCTAACCCTGTTTTCATGAAATCTGCAGTGGAATAGTTCGGAGCTCATTGAAGTTTATGGTGACAAAGGAAATATCCTCAGACATAAACTAGATAGAAGCTCTCTAAGAAACTGCTTTCTGATGTTTGAATTCATATCACAGAGTTACACAATTCTTTTTATGGAAGAGATTGGTAGCACTGTTTTTGGGGAATCTGAGAAGGGATATTTTGGATCACATTAAAGCTTATGGTGACAAAGGAAATATCCTCAGATAAAACTAGAAAGAAGCTTTCTGAGAAAGTTCTTTGTGTTGTATGAATTCATCTCACTGAGTTAACTCTTTCTTTTCATTTAGTAGTTTCCTAACACTGTTTTTGTGGAATCTGCAAAGGGATATTTGGGAGTACATTGAAGCCTATGGTGACAAAGTAAATATCCTCAGATAAAAGCCAAAAACAAGCTTTCTGAGAGACTGCTTTGTGATGTGTGAATTGACCTCACAGAATTACACTGTCCTTTTCATTGTGCAGTTTACCAACACTGTTTTCTGGATTGTGCAATGAGATATTTCAGAGCGCATTAAGGCTTAGGGTGACAAAGGAAATATCCTCAGGTGAAAACTAGATAGAAGGTTTCTGATGATCTGCTCTGTGATTTTTGAATTCATCTCACAGAGTTACACAATTATTTTCATGGAGCAGTTTGGTTGCACTGCTTTTGGGAAGTCTGAGAAGGGATATTTTGGATCGCATTGAAACCTAGTGTGACAAAGGAAATATCCTCAGATAAAATCTGAAATGAAGCTTTCTGACAAAGTTCATTGTGATGTGTGAATTCATCTCACAGAATAACAGCTTTCTTTTCATGGAGCAATTTGCTTACACTGTATTTGTGGAATCTGCAAAGGGATACTTGGGAGTACATTGAGGACTATGTTGAAAAAGGAAGTATCCACAGATAAAAAGTAGAAAGAAGCTTTCTGAGAAACTGATTTGCGATGTGTGAATTCATCTCACAGAGTTCAACCATTCACTTCATTGATTAGTTTGCTAACACTGCTTTTGTGGAATCTGCAACAGGATATTTGGGAGTGTATTGAAGCCTTTGGTGACAAAGGAAATATCCTCAGATAAAAAACAAAAAGAAACTTTCTGAGAGACTGCTTTGTGATGTGTGAATTGAACTCACAGAATTACAGTGTTCTTTTCATTGAGAAGATTGTTAAAACTGTTTTCTTGGAATCTGTAATGAGGTGTTTCGGAGCATATTGAAGTTTATGGTGACAAAGGAAATATCCTCAGACGAAAACTAGAAAGAAGCTTCCTGAGAAACTGCTTTGTGATTTGTGAATTCATCTCACAGAGTTACACGTTCCTTTTCTTGGATTAGCTTGGTAGCACTGTTTTTAGGGAATCGGAAAAGGGATATTTTGCATAACATTGAAGCCTATATTGACAAAGGAAATAGCCTCAGATAAAACTAGAAAGAAACTTTCTGGGTAACTTTTTCATTATGTGTGAATTCATGTCACAGAGTTACACTTTTCTTTTCATGGAGCAGTTTGTTAATACTATTTTCATGGAATCTGCAAAGGGTTATTTGGGAGTGCATTGTGGCCTATGGTGAAAAAGGAAATATCCTGAGATAAAAACTAGAAACATGCTTTCTGAGAAACTGCTTTGTGATGTTTGAATTCATCTCACAGCATTACACTGTTCATTTTATTGAGCAGTTTGCTGACACAGTTTTTATGGTATCTGCAATGGTATATTTTGGAGCATATTGAAGTTTATGGTGACAAAGGAAATATACTCAGACGAAAACTAGAAAGAAGTCTTCTGAGAATTGCTTTGTGGTTTGTGAATTCTTCTTACACAATTACATGATTCTTTTTATGGAGCGGTTTGGTAGCACTGTTTTTGGGGAATCGGAGAAGGGATATTTTGGATCGTATTGAAGAATATGGTGACAAAGGAAATATCCTCACATAAAAACTATAAAGAAGTTTTCTGAGAAAGTTCCTTGTGATGTGTGAATTCATCTCACAGAGTTGCAGCTAACTTTTCATGGAGCAGTTTGCTAACACTGCTTTCACAGAACCTGCAAAAGGAGATTTTGGAGTGCATTGAGTCTATGTTAAAAAATGAAGTATCCACAGATAAAAACTAGGAAGAAGGTTTCTGAGAAAATGCTTTGTGATGTGTGAATTCATCTCAGAGAGATACACCATTCTTTTCATTGAGTAGTTGCTAACACTGTTTTCGCGGAATCTGCAAAGGGATATATGGGAGTGTATTGAGGCCTATGGTGAAACAGGAAATATCCTCAGATAAAAACTAGGAAGAAGCTTTCTGAGAAACTGCTTCCTGATGTGTGAATTCATCTCACAGATTTACATAGTTCTTTTCAATGAGCAGATTGCTAACACTGTTTTCATGGAATCTGCAAAGGAATATTTGGGAGCCCATTGAAGCTTAAGGTGACAAAGGAAATACCCTCATGTAAAAACTAGAAAGAAGGTTTCTGAGAAAACGCTTTGTGATGTGTGAATTCATCTCACAGTGTTACATGATTCTTTGCATGGTTCTTTTTGGTATCACTGTTTTTTTGGGAATCTGCGAAGGGATATTTTGGATCATATTAAAGCCTTTGGTGACAAAGGATACATCCTTAGATAAAAAGTATAAAGAAGCTTTCTGAGAAATTGCTTTGTGATATGTGAATTCATCTCATAGAGTTACAGCTTTCTTTTCTTGGAGCAGAATGCTAACACTGTTTTCCTAGAATCTGAAAACGGATATTTGGGAGCATATTGAAGCCTATGGTGACAAAGGAAATATCCTCAGATAAAAACCAAAAAGAAGCTTTCTGAGAGACTGCTTTGTGATGTGTGAATTGAACTCACAGAGTTACACTGTCCTTTTCATTGAGCAGTTTACTAACAGTGTTTTCTTGGAATCTGCAATGAGATATTCCAGAGTGCACTGAAGCATAGGGTGACAAAGGAAGTATCATCAGGAAAAAACTAGAAAGAAGATTTCTGAGATTGATTTGTGATCGGTGAATTCATCTCACAGAGTAACATGACTCTTTTCATGGAACAGTTTGGTAGCACTGGTTTTGGCGAATCTTACAAGGGATATTTTGGATCGCATTGAAGTCTACAGTGACAAAGGAAATATCATCAGATAAAAACTAGAAATAAACTTTCTGAGAAATTTATTTATGAAGTGTGAATTTATCTCACAGCATTACAGCCTCCTTTGAATGGAGAAATTTGTTAAAACTGTTTTTGTGGAATCTGCAAAGGAATATTTGGGAGCGAAATGAGGCCTATTGTGAAAAAGGGAATATCTTCAGATAAAAAAGATAAAGAAGCATTCTGAGAAACTGTTTTGTGATGTGTGAATTAATCTCACAGATTTTCACCGTTCTTTTCATTGAGCACTTGGTTAACACTGTTTTTGTGGAATCTGCAATAGAATATTTGGGAGAGCATTGAAGCCTCTGGTGACAAAGGTAATATCCTCAGATAAAAACCAAAAAGAATATTTCTGAGAAAATGTTTGTGATGTGAGAATTCATCTCAGAGTGTTACACTGTTCGTTTCATTGAGCAGTGTGCTAACATTGTTTTCTTGTAATCTGCAATGGGATATTTCAGAGAGCATTGAAATTTATGGAGACCAGGGAAATATCATTAGACAAAAACTGGAAAGAGTTTTTCTCAGAAACTGTTTTGTGATTTGTGAATTCATCTCACAGATAAAAACCAAAAAGAAGCCTTCTGTGAAACTGGTTTGAGATGCGTGATTTCATCTCAGAGAGTTACAAGTTTCTTTTCATTGAGACGTTTGCTGACACTGTTTTCATCTAATCTGCAAAGGGATATTTGAGGCCTATGGTGGAAAAGGAAATATCCTCAGATAAAAACTGGAAAGAAGCTTTTTGAGAAACTGCTTTGTGATGTATGAATTCAACTCACAGAGTCACATGATTCCTTTCATGGATCAGTTTGGTAGCACTCTTTTTGGGGAATCTGAGAAGTGATACTTTGGATTGCACCGAAGGCTATGGTGACAAAGAAAATATAATCAGATAAAAACAAGAAAGAAGCTTTCTGAGAAAGTGCTTTGGGATTTGTGAATTCTTCTCACAGAGTTACACTGTTCTTTTCATGGAGTAGTTTAGTAACACTGTTTTTGGTGAATCTGAGAAGGGATATTTTGGATTGCATAGAAAACTTTGGAGAAAGGGAAATATCCTCAGATAAAAAGTAGAAAAAAGCTTTATGAGAAACTGCTTTGTGATGTCTGTATTCATCTCAAAGAGTAGCACGATTCTTTTCCTGGACCATTTTGATGAAACTGTTTTCATGGAATCTGCAGTAGTATATTTTGGAGCTCATTGAAGAATGGGGTGACAAAGGAAATATCCTCAGACAAAAACCAAAAAGAAATTTCTGGGAAACTTCTTTGTGATGTGTGATATCATCTGACAGATTTACACCTGTCTTTTCATGGAGAAGTTTCCTAAAACTATTTTAGAGGATTCTTCAAAGGGATATTCGTGAGTGCAGTGATGTTTGTGGTGAAAAAGGAAATATTGAAGATGTCCGAATAGGAACAACTCCAGTCTCCAACTCCCAGCACGAGCAACACAGAAGACCTGTGATTTCTGCATTTGAACTGAGGTACTGGGTTCATCTCACTAGGGAGTGCCAGACAATTGGTGCTGGTCAGCTGCTGCAGCCCGAAAAGCGAGAGCTGAAGCAGGGCGAGGCATCGCCTCACCTGGGAAGCACAAGGGGGAAGGGAATCCCTTTTCCTAGCCAGGGGAACTGAGACACACAACACTTTGAAAATCAGGTAACTCCCACCCCAGTATTGCGCTTTAAGCAAATGGGCACACCAGGAGATTCTATCCCACACCTGGCCGGGAGGGTCCCACACCCCCAGAGCCTCCCTCATTGCTAGCACAGCAGTATGCGATCTAACCGCAAGGCAGCAGCGAGGCTGGGGGAGGGGCGCCTACAATTGCTAAGGCTTAAGTAGGTAAACAAAGCTGCTGGGAAGCTCGAACTGGGTGGAGCTCACAGCAGCTCAAGGAAAACTGCCTCTCTCTGTAGACTCTACCTCTGGGGACAGGGCACAGCTAAACAACAACAACAACAACAAAAATAAAAAGCAGCAGAAACCTCTGCAGACACAAGCAACTCTGTCTGACAGCTTTGAAGAGAGCAGTGGATCTCCCAACACGGAGGTTGAGATCTGAGAATGGACAGACTGCCTGCTCAAGTGGGTCCCTGACCCCTGAGTAGCCTAACTGGGAGACATCCCCCACTAGGGGCAGTCTGACACCCCACACCTCACAGGGTGGAGTACACCCCTGAGAGGAAGCTTCCAAAGTAAGAATCAGACAGGTACACTCTCTGTTCACCAATATTCTATCTTCTGCAGCCTCTACTGCTGATACCCAGGCAAACAGGGTCTGGAGTGGACCTCAAGCAATCTCCAACAGACCTACAGCTGAGGGTTCTGACTGTTAGAAGGAAAACTATCAAACAGGAAGGACACCTACACCAAAACCCCATCAGTACATCACCATCATCAAAGACCAGAGGCAGATAAAACCACAAAGATGGGGAAAAAGCAGGGCAGAAAAGCTGGAAATTCAAAAAGTTAGAGCGCCTCTCCCCCTGCAAAGGAGCACAGCTCATCGCCAGCAATGGATGAAAGCTGAACGGAGAATGACTTTGACGAGATGAGAGATGAAGGCTTCAGTCCATCAAACTTCTCAGAGCT
Source organism: Papio anubis (assembly GCF_008728515.1). Classification (NCBI taxonomy): domain Eukaryota; kingdom Metazoa; phylum Chordata; class Mammalia; order Primates; family Cercopithecidae; genus Papio; species Papio anubis. Next base: position 106,029 of record NW_022169651.1, on the reverse strand, counting down.
AAAGGAGGAATTACGTACCCAGCACAAGGAAACTAAAAATCTTGAAAAAAGAGTGGAAGAATTGATAGTTAGAGTAATTAATGCAGAGAAAGTCATAAATGAAATGACAGAGATGAAAACCATTACACGAGAAATACGTGACAAATGCACAAGCTTCAGTAACTGACTCGATCAACTGGAAGAAAGAGTATCAGCGATTGAGTATCAAATGAATGAAATGAAGTGAGAAGAGAAACCAAAAGAAAAAAGAAGAAAAAGAAATGAACAAAGCCTGCAAGAAGTATGGGATTATGTAAAAAGACCAAATCTACATCTGATTTGGGTGCCTGAAAGTGAGGGGGAAAATGGAACCAAGTTGGAAAACACTCTTCAGGATATCATCCAGGAGAACTTCCCCAACCTAGTAGGGCAGGCCAACATTCAAATTCAAGAAATAAAGAGAACACCACAAAGATACTCCTCGAGAAGAGCAACTTCAAAACACATAACTGCCAGATTCACCAAAGTTGAAATGAAGGAAAAAATCTTAAGGGAAGCCAGAGAGAAAGGTCGGATTAGCCACAAAGGGAAGCCCATCAGACTAACAGCAGATCTCTCGGCAGAAACTCTACAAGCCAGAAGAAAGTGGGGGCAAATATTCAACATTCTTAAAGAAAAGAATTTTCAACCCAGAATTTCATATCCAGCCAAACTAAGTTTCATAAGTGAAGGAGAAATAAAATCCTTCACAGACAAGCAAATGCATAGAGATTTTGTCACCACCAGGCCTGCCTTACAAGAGACCCTGAAGGAAGCACTAAACATGGAGAGGAACAACTGGTTCCAGCCATTGCAAAAACATGCCAAAACGTAAAGACCATCGAGGCTAGGAAGAAACTGCATGAACTAATGAGCAAAATAACCAGTTAATATCATAATGGCAGGATCAAATTCACACATAACAATCTTAACCTTAAATGTAAATGGACTAAATGGTCCAATTAAAGACACAGACTGGCAAACTGGATAAAGAGTCAAGACCCATCAGTCTGCTGTATTCAGGAGACCCATCTCACATGCAGAGACATACATAGGCTCAGAATAAAGGGATGGAGGAAGATCTACCAAGCAAATGGAGAACAAAAAAAAAAAAAAAAAAAACAGGGGTTGCAATACTAGTCTCTGATAAAACAGACTTTAAACCATCAAATATCAAAAGAGACAAAGGAGGCCATTACATAATGGTAAAGGGATCAATTCAACAGGAAGAGCTAACTATCCTAAATATATATGCACCCAATACAGGAGCACCCAGATTCATAAAGCAAGTCCTTAGAGACTTTCAAAGAGACTTAGACTCCCATACAATAATAATGGGAGACTTCAACACTCTGCTGTCAACATTAGATGAATCAACAAGACAGAAAGTTAACAAGGACATCCAGGAATTGAACTCATCTCTGCAGCAAGCAGACCTAATAGACATCTACAGAAATCTCCACCCCAAATCAACAGAATATACATTCTTCTCAGCACCACATCTCACTTATTCCAAAATTGACCCACATAATTGAAAGTAAGCAATCCTCAGCAAATGTACAGAACAGAAATTATAACAAACTGTCTCTCAGACCACAGTGCAATCAAACTAGAACTCAGGACTAAGAAACTCAATCAAAACCGCTCAACTACATGGAAACTGAACAACCTGCTCCTGAACGACTACTGGGTACATAACGAAATGAAGGCAGAAATAAAGATGTTCTTTGAAACCAATGAGAACAAAGATACAACATACCAGAAACTCTGGGACACATTTAAAGCAGTGTGTAGAGGGAAATTTATAGCACTAAATGCACACAAGAGAAAGCTGGAAAGACCTAAAATTGACTCTCTAACATCACAATTAAAAGAACTAGAGAAGCAAGAGCAAACACATTCAAAAGCTAGCAGAAGGCAAGAAATAACTAAGATCAGAGCAGAACTGAAGGAGATAGAGATACAAAAAACCCTCCAAAAAATCAATGAATCTAGGAGTTGGTTTTTTGAAAAGATCAACAAAATTGATAGACTGCTAGCAACACTAACAAAGAAGAAAAGACAGAAGAATCAAATAGATACAATAAAAAATGATAAAGGGGATATCACCACCGACCCCACAGAAATACAAACTACCATCAGAGAATACTATAAACACCTCTATGCAAATAAAATAGAAAATCTAGAAGAAATGGATAATTTCCTGGACACTTACACTCTGCCAACACTAAACCAGGAAGAAGTTGAATCCCTGAATAGACCAAGAGCAGGCTCTGAAATTGAGGCAATAATTATAGACTACCAAACAAAAAAAATCCAGGATCAGATGGAATCACAGCTGAATTCTACCAGAGGTACAAGGAGGAGCTGGTACCATTCCTTCTGAAACTATTCCAATCAATAGAAAAAGAGGGAATCCTCCCTAACTCATTTTATGAGGCCAACATCCTCCTGACACCAAAGCCTGGCAGAGACACAACAAAAAAAGAGAATTTTTGACCCATATCCCTGATGAACATCGATGCAAAAATCCTCAATAAAATACTCGCAAACCGGATTCAGCAGCACATCAAAAAGCTTATCCACCATGATCAAGTGGGCTTCATCCCTGGGATGCAAGGCTGGTTCAACAGACGCCAATCAATCAACGTAATCCAGTATATAAACAGAACAAAACACAAAAACCACATGATTATCTCAATAGATGGAGAAAAGGCTTTTGACAAAATTCAACAACACTTCATGCTAAAAACGCTCAATAAATTCGGTATTGATGGAATGTACATCAAAACAATAAGAGCTATTTATGACAAACCCACAGCCAATATCATACTGAATGGGCAAAAACTGGAAAAATTCCCTTTGAAAACTGGCACAAGACAGGGATGCCCTCTCTCACCACTCCTATTCAACATAGTGTTGGAAGTTCTGGCTAGGGCAATTAGGCAAGTGAAAGAAATCAAGGGTATTCAGTTAGGAAAAGAAGAAGTCAAATTGTCCCTCTTTGCAGATGACATGATTGTATATTTAGAAAATCCCATTGTCTCAGCCCAAAATCTCCTTAATCTGATAAGCAACTTCAGCAAAGTCTCAGGATACAAAATTAATGTGCAAAAATCACAAGCATTCTTATACACCAGTAACAGACAAACAGAGAGCCAAATCATGAATGAACTTCCATTCACAATTGCTTCAAAGAGAATAAAATACCTAGGAATCCAACTTACAAGGGATGTAAAGGACCTCTTCAAGGAGAACTACAAACCACTGCTCAGTGAAATAAAAGAGGACACAAACAAATGGAAGAACATACCATGCTCATGGATAGGAAGAATCAATATCGTGAAAATGGCCATACTGCCCAAGGTAATTTATAGATTCAATGCCATCCCCATCAAGCTACCAATGAGTTTCTTCACAGAATTGGAAAAAACTGCTTTAAAGTTCATATGGAACCAAAAAAGAGCCCGCATCTCCAAGACAATCCTAAGTCAAAAGAACAAAGCTGGAGGCATCACGCTACCTGACTTCAAACTATACTACAAGGCTACAGTAACCAAAACAGCATGGTACTGGTACCAAAACAGAGATATAGACCAATGGAACAGAACAGAGTCCTCAGAAATAATACCACACATCTACAGCCATCTGATCTTTGACAAACCTGAGAGAAACAAGAAATGGGGAAAGGATTCCCTATTTAATAAATGGTGCTGGGAAAATTGGCTTGCCATAAGTAGAAAGCTGAAACTGGATCCTTTCCTTACTCCTTATACGAAAATTAATTCAAGATGGATTAGAGACTTAAATGTTAGACCTAAAACCATAAAAACCCTAGAGGAAAACCTAGGTAGTACCATTCAGGACACAGGCATGGGCAAAGACTTCATATCTAAAACACCAAAAGCAATGGCAGCAAAAGCCAAAATTGACAAATGGGATCTCATTAAACTAAAGAGCTTCTGCACTGCAAAAGAAACTACCATCAGAGTGAACAGGCAACCTACAGAATGGGAGAAAATGTTTGCAATCTACTCATCTGACAAAGGGCTAATATCCAGAACCTACAAAGAACTCAAACAAATTTACAAGAAAAAAACAAACAACCCCATCAAAAAGTGGGCCAAGGATATGAACAGACATTTCTCAACAGAAGACATTCATACAGCCAACAGACACATGAAAAAATGCTCATCATCACTGGCCATCAGAGAAATGCAAATCAAAACCACAATGAGATACCATCTCACACCAGTTAGAATGGCGATCATTAAAAAGTCAGGAAACAACAGGTGCTGGAGAGGATGTGGAGAAATAGGAACACTTTTACACTGTTGGTGAGACTGTAAACTAGTTCAACCATTATGGAAAACAGTATGGCGATTCCTCAAGGATCTAGAACTAGAAGTACCATATGACCCAGCCGTCCCATTACTAGATATATACCCAAAGGATTATAAATCATGCTGCTATAAAGACACATGCACACGTATGTTTATTGTGGCACTATTCACAGTAGCAAAGACTTGGAATCAACCCAAATGTCCATCAGTGACAGACTGGATTAAGAAAATGTGGCACATATACACCATGGAATACTATGCAGCCATAAAAAAGGATGAGTTTGTGTCCTTTGTAGGGACATGGATGCAGCTGGAAACCATCATTCTTAGCAAACTATCACAAGAACAGAAAACCAAACACCGCATGTTCTCACTCATAGGTGGGAACTGAACAATGAGATCACTTGGAGTCGGGAAGGGGAACATCACACACCGGGCCCTATCATGGAGAGGGAGCGGGGGGAGGGATTGCATTGGGAGTTATACCTGATGTAAATGACGAGTTGATGGGTGCTGACGAGTTGATGGGTGCAGCACAGCAACATGGCACAAGTATACATATGTAACAAACCTGCACGTTGGGCACATGTACCCTAGAACTTAAAGTATAATAATAAGAATAATAATAATAATAGTAAATAAATAAATTTATAAAATAAAAATATCCTGAGATTAAAATTAGAAAGAAGCTTTCTGAGAAACTGCTTTGTGATGTGTGAATTCATCTCACAGAGTTACACTGTTATTTTTGTTGAGAAAGTTGCTAACACTGTTTTCGTGAAATCTCCAATGGGATATTTTGGAGTATATTGGAGATTATGGTGACAAAGGAAATATCCTCACATAAAAACTAGAAGAATTCTTTCTGAGAAACCGCTTTGTGATGAGTTAATTCATCTCACAGGGGTAAAGGATTCTTTTCTTGGATCAGTTTGGTAGCAGTGTTTTAGGGGAACTTTGAAGGGATATTTTCAATTGCTTTGAAGCCTATGGTGACAAAGGAAATATCTTCAGATGAAAACTAGAAATAAGCATTCTGAGAAATGTCTTCATGGTGTGTGAATACATCTCACAGAGTTACACGTTTCTTATCATGGAGCAGTTTGCTAACACTGCTTTCATGGAATCTGTAAAGTGATGTTTTGCAGCACATTGGGTCCTATGGTGAAACAGGAAATATCTTCACATGAAAACTAGAAAGAAGCTTTCTGAGAAACTGCTTTCTGATATGTGATTTCATTTCACAGAGTTACACCGTTCTATTCATTGAACTGTTAGGTAGCACTGTTTTTGTGGAATCTGCAATAGGATATTTGGGAGCACATTGAAGCCTATGGTGACAAAGAAAATATCCTCAGATAAAAACCAAAAAGAAGCTTTTTGAGAAACTATTTTGTGATGTGTGAATTCATCTCACAGAATTACACTGTTGTTTTCATTGAGCAGATTGCTAACACTGTTTTCTTGAAATCTTCAATGGGATATTTCAGATCGAATTAACACTTATGGTGACATAGGAAATATCCTCAGATTAGAACTAGAAAGAAACTTTCTGAGAAACTGCTTCATGATGTGTGAATTCATCTCCCAGAGTTACACCTCTCTTTTCATGGATCAGTTTGCTGACACTGTTTTCATGGGATCTGCATTGTTATATTCCAGAATGCATTGAGGCCTATTTTGAAAAAGGAAATATCCTCATATAAAAACTAGAAAGAAGCGCTCTGAGAAACCACTTTGTGATATGTTAATTCATCTCAGAGAGGTACACCATTCTTTTTATGGAGAAGTTTGGTAGCGCTGTCTTTGTGGTGTCTGAGAAGGGATATTTGGGAGTGCATGGATGCCGATGGTGGAAAAATAAATATCCTGAGAAAAGAACTAGAAAGAAGCCTTCTGAGAAATTCCTTTGTGATGGTTGAATTCATCACACCAAGTTACACCTTTGTTTTCTTTGAATTCATCACACTGAGTTTGGTAGCACTGTTTTTGTGGAATCTGCAAAGGGATATTTGGGAACTCCTAGAGGCCTACAGTGAAAAAGGAAACAACTTCAGATAAAAACTGGGGGGATGCCTTTTGATAAGTGGTTTTGTAATGTGTGTATTCATCTCATAGAGTTTGAAATTTTTATTGATTGAGCAGTTTGGCATCACTGTTTTTGTGGAATCTGAGAGGAGATATTTGGAAGCACATTGAAGCCTATGGTGAAAAAGGAATTATCCTCAGATTTAAATTAGAAAGAAGCTTTCTGAGAAACTGCTTTGCGATGGAATGAATTTATCTCTCAGAGTTACACCTCTCTTTTCATTGAACAGTTTGTTAAAACTGTTTTTGTGGAATCTGCAAGCAGATATTCTGGAGCCCATAGGGTCCAATGGCGAAAAAGGAAATATCTTCAGGTAAAAACTGGAGAGAAGCTTTCTGAGAAATCCCTTTCTGATGTGTGCATTCATCTCATAGAGATAAACGTTTCTTTTGAGGGAGCACTTTGGCATCTCTGTTTTTTTGGTGTCTGAGAAGGGATATTTTGGAGTGCATTGAAGCCTATGGTGGAAAAGGAAATATCTTCAGATAAAAGCTAGAAAGAAGCTTCCTGAGAAACTGTCTTGTGGTGTGAGAATTTATCTCACAGAGTTAAACCTTTCTATTCATTGTGCAGTGTGGTAGCACTGTTTTTGTGGAATCTGCAGGGGGATATTAGGGAGCGCATAGAAATATAAGGTGAAAAAAGAAAATTCTTCAGGTAAAACGTGGAGAGAAGCTTTCTGAGAAACACCTTTGTGATGTGTGCATTCATCTCATAGAGATAAGCATTCCTGTTGAGGGAGCACTTTGGCATCACTCTTTTTGTGGTGTCTGAGAAGGAATATTTGGGAGTGCATTGAAGCCTATTATGGAAAAGGAAATAACCTCATACAAAAACCAGAGAGAAGTTTTCTGAGAAACTGCTGTGATGTGTTAATTTGTCTCACAGAGTACATGATTCTTTTCATGGAGAAGTTTGGTAACACTGTTTATGGTGAATCTGAGAAGGAATATTTCAGATCACATGGAAGCCTATGGTGACAAAGGAAATATCCTCAGATTAAAAACCAGAAAGAAGATTTCTAAGAAAGTTCTTTGTGATGTGTAAATTCATCTCACAGTGTTACACCTTTCTTTTCATGGAGCAGTTTGCTAATACGATTCTTGTGGGATCTGCAAAAGGATATTTGGGAGCACATTGAGGCCTATAGTGAAAAAGGACATTTCCTCAGATAAAAACTAGAAAGAGGCTCTGAGAAACTCCTTTGTGATGTTTGAATTCATCTCACAGAGTTACACCATTCTTTTCATTGAGCTGTTTGCTAAGAATGTTTTCTTGGAATATGCAATACGATATTTGGGAACGCATTGAAGCCTATGGTGAAAAAGGAAATATCCTCACATAAAAACAAAAAAGATACTTTCTGAGAAACTGCTTTGTGTTGGATGAATTCATCTCACAGAGTTGCACTGTTCTTTTCATTGAACAGTTTGTTTAAACTGTTTTCTTGGAATCTGCAATGGGATATTTTTGAGTGCATTGAAGCTTTGGATGACAAAGCAAATATCCTAAGACAAGAGCTGAAAAGAAGCTTTCTGAGGAATTGCTTTACGATTTTTGAGTTCATCTCACAGAGTTACACGATTCTTTTCATGGAGCAGTTTGATCACTGTTTTTCTGGAATCTGCAATGTGAAAAAAGGAAATATCCTCAGAATTAAACTAGAAAGAAGTGGATGGTGGAATAGGAAATCTCAGATAAAAGCTAGAAAGAAGCTTTCAGAGAAATTTCTTTGTGATGGGTGAATTCATCACACAGAGTTACACCTTTGTTTTCTTTGAGCAGTTTTGTTTTTATGGAATCGCAAAGGGATATTTTGCAGTGTTTTTTTGTTTTTATGGAATCAGCAAAGGGATATTCAGGAGCTCCTAGAGGCCTATGGTGAAAAATGAAATAAGTTCAGATAAAAACTGGAGAGAATCTTTGTGAGAAATGGTTTTTTGATGGGTCTGTTTATCTCATAGAGTTTGTCCTTTTTTTTATTGACCAATTCTTCATCACTGTTTTTGTAGTATCTGAGAAGAGACATTTGGGAGCACATTGAAGCCTATGGTGAAAAAGGAAATATCCTCAGATTTAAACTAGAAAGAAGCTTTCTGAGAAACTGCTTTGTGGAGGGTGAATTCATCTCACAGAGTTAAACTATTCTTTTCATTGCGTAGTTTGGTAGCTGTTTTTGTGGAATCTGCAGTGGTATATTTTGGGAGCGCATAGAGGCCTAAGGTGAAAAAAGAAAATTCTTCAGGTAAAAACTGGAAAGAAGTTTTCAAAGAAACTCCTTTGTGATGTGTGCATTCGTCTCATAGAGCTAAACGTTTCTGTTGAAGGAGCACTTTGGCATCACTGATTTTGTGGTGTCAGAGAAGGGATATCTGGGAGGGTATTGAAGCCTGTAGTGGAAACAGAAATATCCTCAGGTAAAAGCTAGACAGAAGCTTCCTGAGAAACTACTTTGTAATGGGTCAGTTTATCTCACAGTTACATCATTATTTTCATGGAGCAGTTCTTTAGCACTCTTTTTGTGGAATCTACAGAGGGATATTTAGGAGCACATAGAGACCTGAGGTGAAAAAAGAAAATTCTTCTGGTAACAACTGGAGAGAAGCTTTCAGAGAAGTGTCTTTGTGATGTGTGCATTTGTCTCATAGAGTTATACGTTTCTGTTGAGGGAGCACTTTGGCATCACTCTTTTTGTGGTGTCCAAGAAGGGATATTTGGGATCACTTTGAAGCCTCTGCTGGCAAAGAAATATCCTCAGATAAAAACCAAAAAGAAGCCTTCTGAGAAACTGCTTTGTGATATGTGAACTCATCTCACAGAGTTACACCATTCTCTTCTTTGAGCAGTTTGCTAACATTGTTTTCTTGAAATCTGCAATGGGATATTTTGAAGTGCATTGATGCTGAAGGTGACAAAGGAAATATACTCATATAAAAACTAGAAAGAAACTCTCTGAGAAACTGCTTTGTGATGTGTTAATTCATCTTCCAGTGTTACATGATTCTTTTCTTGGATCAGTTTGGTAGCACTGTTTTTGTGGTGTCTGAGTAGGGGTATTTGGGAGTGCATAGAAGTCGACGGTGGAAAAGGAAATATCCTGAGATGAAAATTACAAAGAAGCTTTCTGAGAAATTTCTTTGTGATGGGTGATTTCATCATACCAAGTTACACTGTTGTTTTCTTTGTGCAGTTTGCTAGCACTGTTTTAAAGGGATATTCAGGAGCTCGTAGAGGCCTACAATGAAAAAGGAAATAACTTCACATAAAAACTGGAGAGAAGATTTTCGAGTAAGGGTTTTATGATGGGTGTATTCATCACATACAGTTTAACCTTCTTGTTGATTGATCAGTTCGGCATCACTGTTTTGTGGTATTTGAGAGCAGATATTTGGGAGCACATTGAAGCCTATGTGCTTCAAAAGGAAATATCCTCAGATTTAAATTTTGTGGACTCTGCAAAGAGATATTCGGGAGTGCACAGAGTCCAGTGGTGAGAAAGGAAATATTTTCAGGTTAAAAACTAGGGAGAAGCTTTCTGAGAATCTCCTTTGTGATGTGTGCATTCATCTCATAGAGCTAAACGTTTCAGTTGAGGGAGCACTTTAGTATCATTGTTTTAGTGCTGTCTGAGAAGGGGCATTTGAGAGCGCATTGAAGCCTATGTTGGAAAAGGAAATATCCTCAGATAAAAATTAGAAAGAAGCTTCCTGAGAAATTGCTTGGTGATGTGTTAATTCATCTCACAAGGTTACATGATTCTTTTCATGGAGAAGTTTGGTAGCACTGATATTGGGGAATCTGAGAAGGGATAATTTGGATAACCTTGAAGCCTATGGTGAAAAAGGAAATATACTCAGATAAAACCCAAAACGAAGTTTTCTGAGAAACTGCTTTGTGATGGGTGAATTCATCTCACACAGTTACACTGTTCTTTTCATTAAGGAGTTTGCTAACACTGTGTTCTTGGAATCTGCAATGGGATATTTTTGAGCACATTGAAGCTTAGAGTGACAAAGGAAATATCCTGAGACAAAAACTAGCAAGAAACTTTCTGAGAAACTGTTTTGTGATTTGTGAATTCATCTCACAGAGTTACCTGATTGTTTTCATGGAGCAGTTTGGAAGCACTGTTTAGGGGAATCTGAGAAGGGATGGTTTTGATTGCATTGAAGCCTATGGTGACAAAGGAAATATCCTCAGATAAAAACTAGAAAGAAGCTTTCTGAGAAGCCTCTTTGTGATATATGTATTAATCTGACAGAGTAACGCCTTTCTTTTCATGCAACAGTTTGCTAACACTGTTTTCGTGGAATCTGCAAAGGGATATTTGTGAGCACTTTCAGGCCTATAGTGGAAAAGGAAATATCCTCAGATAAAAACTAGAAAGAAACTTTTTGAGAAACTACTTTGTGATGTGTGAATTCATCTCACAGTGTTAAACTGTTATTTTCATTGAGCAGTTTGATAACACTGTTTTCTTGGAATCTGCAATAGGATATTTGGGAGTGCATTGAAGTCTATTGTGACAAAGGAAATATACTCCGATCAAAACCAAAAAGAAGCTTTCTGTGAAACTGCTTTGTGATGTGTCAATTCACCTCACACCATCACAACGTTCCTTTTATTGAGAAGTTTGCTAAAACATTTTCCTTTAATCTACAATGGTATATTCTGGAGTTCATTGAGGAATATGGTGGAAAAGGAAATATCCTCAGATAAAAACTGTAAAGAAGCTTTCTGAGAAACTACTTTGTTATGTGTCAATTCATCTCACAGAGTTACACCATTCTTTTCATGGAGCAGTTTTGTAGCAGTTTTTGGGGAGTCTGAGAAGGGATATTTTGAATTGCATTGAAACCTAAGGTGACTAAGGAAATATCCTCAGTTTAAAAGTAGAAAGAAGCTTTTGGAGAAACTTCTTTGTGATGTGTGTATTCATCTCACAGAGAAACACCATTCTTTTCATGGAGCAGTTTGCTAACACTGTTTTCGTGTAACCTACAAAGGGATATTTGGGAGCGAGTTGGGGCCTATGGTGAGAAAGGAAATATCCTCAGAAAAAAAACTAGAAAGAAGCTTTCTAGGAAAATGCTTTGTGATGTGTGAATTCATCTCACAGAGTTACACCACTCTTTTCATGGAGCAGTTTGGTAGTACTGTTTTTGGGGAATCTCAGAAGGAATATTTGGAATTACATCAAAGCCCATGGTTTACAAATGAAATATCCTCAGATAAAAACTAGAAAGAAGGTTTCTGAGAAAGTTCTTTGTGATGTGTGATTTCACCTCACAGAGTTACACCTTTCTATTCATGGAGCCGTTTGCTCACACTGTTTTCATGGAATCTGCCAATGGATATTTGGGAGTGCATTTAGACCTATGGTGAAAGAGGAAATATCCTCAGATTAAAATCAAACAGAAGCTTTCTGTGAAACTGCTTTATGATGTGTGAATTCATCTCAGAGAGTTGCCCTGTTCTTTTAATTGAGAAGTTTTCTAACCCTTTTTTCATGGAATCTGCAATGGGATATTCTGGAGAGCATTGTGGAATATGGAAAAAAAGGAAATATCTGCAGATAAAATCTAGAAAGAAGTGGTCTGAGAAACAGCTTTGTGATGTGTGAATTCATCTCACAGTTACAGCATCCTTTTCATGGAACAGTTTGGTAGCACTATTTTTGGGGAATCTGAGATGGGATAGTTTGGATTGCATTGAAGCCTAGAGTGACAATGGAAATATAATCAGATAAAAACTAGAAAGAAATGCTCTGAGAAACTTATTTGTAATGTGTATATTCATCTCACAGAGTAACATCTTTCTTTTCATTGAGCTGCTTGCTAACACTGTTTTGTGGCATCTACAAAGTGATATTTGGGAGCGAGATGAGACCTATGATGAAAAAAAAAATGGCCCCAGGTAAAAACTAGAGGGAAGCTTTCTGAGAAACTGCTTTGTGATGTGTGAATTCATCTCACAGAGTTACAGCACTCTTTTCATGGAGCAGTTTGCTAACTCTGTTTTCGTGCTATCTGCAAAAGGATATTTTGGAGTGCATTGAAGCCTTTGGTGGCAAGGGAAATATTCTCAGACAAAACAAAAAATAAGCTTTCTATGAAACTGCTTAGTGATGTCTTAATTCATCTCACAGAGTTACACCTTTATTTTCATGACGCAGTTTGTTAGCACTCTTTTGAGGAATCTGAGAAGGGATATTTTGGATTGCATTGATGCTTCTAGTGACAAAGGAAATATCCTCAGATAAAAACTAGAAATGAGCTTTCTGAGAAACTGCCCTGTGATTTATTAATTCATCTCAGAGAATTACGTGATTCTTTTCATGGATCAGTTCTGTAGCACTGTTTTTGGGGAATCAGGGAAGGGTTATTTTCGATTGCAGTGAAGCCTACGGTGACAAAGGAAATATCTTCAGATAAAAACCAAAAGAAGATTTCTGTGAAACTTCTTTGTGATGTGTGAATTCATCTCACAGTGTTACACCATTCCTTTCATTGAGAAGTCTGCTAACACTTTTTTCCTGAAATCTGCAATGGTGTATTCGGAAGTGCATTGAGGCCTATTTTGAAAAAGGAAATATCCTTACAGAAAAACTAGAAAGGAGCTTTCTGAGATATTCTTTGTGATGTGTTAATTAATCTCACAGAGGTACACCTTTCTTTTCATGGAGCAGTTTGCTAACACGGTTTTTGTGGAATCTGCAAAGGGATATTTGGGAGTGCACTGAGGCCTGTACTGAAAAAGGAAATATCCTTATATAAAAACTAGAAAGAAATATTCTGAGAAACTGCTTTGTGATGTGTGAATTCATCTTACAGAATTATACTGTTCTTTTCATTGAGTGGTCAGATAACACTGTTTTCATGAGATCTGCAATAAGATATTTAGGAGTGCATTGAGGCCTATGGTGACAAAGGACATGTCCTCAGATGAAAACCAAAAATAAGATTTCTGTGAAACTTCTTTGTGATGCATGAATTCATCTCACAGTGTTACACCATTCCTTTCATTGAGAATTTTTCTAACACTTTTTCCCTGAAATCTGCAGTGGGGTATTCAGGAGTGCATTGAGGCCTATTTTGAAAAAGGAAATATCCTTAAAGAAAAACTAGAAAGAAGATTTCTGAGAAACAGCTTTGTGGTATGTGAATTCATCTCACTGAGTTACACCATTATTTTCATGAAGCAGTTTGGTAGCACTGTTTTTGGGGAATCTAAGAAGGGATGATTTTCATCACATTGAAGCCTATAGTTACAAAGGAAATATCCTCAGATAAAAACTAGAAAGAGAGTTTCTGAGAAATTTATTAGTGATGATTTCATCTCACAGAGTTACACAGTTCTTTTAATTGAGAAGTTTACTAACACTTTTCTTGTGGAATCTGCAATGGGATATTCGAGAACACATTGAGGCCTATGGTGAAAATGTAAATATCCTCAGATAAAAACTAGGAAAAAACAGTCTGAGAAACCGCTTTGTGATGCTTTAATTCATCTCAAAGAGTTACCCAATTCATTTCATTTCATGCATCAGTTTGGTGTCTCTGTTTTTGGGGAATCTGAGAAGGGATACTTTGGGTCGCATTGAAGCCTATAGTGACAAAGGAAACGTCCTCAGATAAAAAACAAAAGACAGCTTTCTGAGAAACTGCTTTGTGATGTGTGAACTCATCTCACAGATTTACACGTTTCTTTTCATGGAGCAGTTTGCTAACACTGGTTTTATGTAATCTGCAAAGGGATATTCGCTAATGCATTGAGGCCTACAGTGAAAAAGGAAATATCCTAATACAAAAAAATGGAAAGAATCTTTCTGAGAAACTGCTTTGTGATTTGTGAACTCATCTCACAGCGTTTCCTGATACTTTTCAAGGAGCAGTTTGGTAGCATGTTTTTGGGGAATCTGAGAAGGGATATTTTGGATTGCATTGAAGCCTATGGTGACAAAGGAAATAGAGCAGATAAAAACTAGAAAGAAGCTTTCTGAGAAACTTATACATGAAGTGTGTATTCACCTCACAGAGTAACACCTTTCTTTTCATGGAGTAGTTTGTAAACTCTGTTTTCTTGGAATCTACAATGTAATATTGGGGAGCGAGTTGAGACCTACAGTGAAAAAGTAAATATTCTCAAATAAAAAGTAGAAAGAACTTTCTGAGAAACTGCTTTGTGATGTGTGATTTCATCTCACACACTTACACCACACTTTTCAAGGACCATTTTGCTAACACAATTTTCGTGGAATCTGCAGGAGGATATTTTGAAGTACAGTGAAGCCTACAGTGACAAAGGATATATCCTCAGAAAGAAAACAAAAAGAAGCTTTCTGTGAAACTACTTTGTGATGTGTGAATTAATCTCACAGAGTTACATTTTTCTTTTCATGGAACAGTTTGGTAGCACTGTTTTTGGGGAATCTGAAAAGGGATATTTTGTATCACATTGAAGCCCTTGGTGACAAAGGAAATATTCTCAGATAAAAACTAGAAAGAATTGTGAGAAACTTCTTTGTGATGTGTACATTAATCTCACCAAGTAACCCTTTTCTTTTCAGGGAGCAGTTTGCTAACATTGTTTTCATGGAATCTGCAACAGGATATTTGGTAAGGCTTTGAAGCCTATGGGGACAAAGGAAATATCCTCAGGCAAAAACGGAAAAGAAGCTTTCTGAGAAACTGCTTTTTGATTGATGAATTCACCTCACAGAGTGACAGTGTTCTTTTCATTGAGCAGTTTGCTAACACTGATTTCTTGGAATCTGCAATGGGATATTTCAGAGCACATTGAAGCTTATAGTGACAAAGGAAATATTCTCATATAAAAACTAGATAGAAGCTTTCTGAGAAACTGCTTTGTGATTTGTGAATTAATCTCACAGTGTTACACGATACTTTTCATGGAGATGTTTAGTAACACTGTTTTTTGGGAATCTGGGAGGCAATATTTGGGATTGCTTTGAAGCCTATGGTGACAAAGGAAATATCCTCAGATAAAAACCAGAAAGAAGCTTTCTCAGAAACTGCTTTGTGATGTGTGAATTGTTCTCACAGAGGTACACCTTTCTTTTCATGGAGCAGATTGATAACACTGTTTTCATGGAATCTGCAAAGGGATATTTGGGAGCGCCTTGAGGCCTATGGTGAAATAGGAAACATCCTCAGATAAAAACTAGAAAGCAGTTTTCTGAGAAACTGCATTGTGATAAGTGAATTCATCTTACAGTGTTACACTGTTCTTGTCATCGAGCAGTTTGATAAAACTGATTTTGTGAAACCTGCAATAGGATATGTTGGAGCGCATTGAATTCTCTGGTGACAAACTGAAAAGAAGCTTTCTGTGAAACTGCTTTGTGTTGTGTGAATTCATCTCTCAAATTTACACCTTTTTTTCACTGACAAGTTTGCTAACACCTTTTTCATGGAATCTGCAATCAGATATTCGGGAGCGTATAGAGGAATATGGTGAAAAAGGAAATATCCTCAGATAATAACTAGTAAGAATCTTACTGAGAAACAGCTTTGTGATGTGTGAATTCATTTCACAGAGGTACCCCATTCTTTTCATGGAGCAGTATGGTAGCACTGTATTTGGGAACTCAGAGAAGGGATATTTGAGTGTGCATTGAAGCTTATGGTGACAAAGGAAATATCCTCAGATAAAAACTACAAAGATTTTTTTCTGAGAAATTATTTGTGATGTGTGAATTCATCTCAAAGTGTTACGCCTTTCTTTTCATGGAACGCTTTGTTTTTATGGAATCTGTGAAGGGACATTTGGGAGTGCATTGAAGCCTATAGTATAAAAGAAAACTCCACAGACAAAAACCAGAAAGGAGTCGCCTGATAAAGTACATTGTGATTTTTTATTTCATTTGACAGAGTTACACAATTATTTTCATGGAGAAGTTTGGTAGCACTGTTTTTGGGGAATCTGAGAAAGGTTGTTTTGAATTGCATTGAAGCCTATCGTGACAAAGGAAATATTCTCAAACAAAGACTAGAAAGGTCTCTGAGAGACTTCTTTGTGATGTGTGTGTGAGTTCGTCTCACAGAGTTACATGTTACTTTTCATGGAGTAGTTTGGTATCACTCTTTTTGTGGAATCCGCAAAGGGATATTTGGGAGTGCCTTGATGCCTATGGTGCAAAAGGAAATATCCTCAGATAAAAAATAGACAGAAGCTTTCTGAGAAACTGCTTTGTCATGTGTGAATTCATCTTACAGAGTTACACTGTTCTTTTCATTGGGAAGTTTGCTACACTTTTTTGGGGGAATCTGCAATGGGATACTCAGTAGCACATTGAGGAATATGGTGGAAAAGGAAATATCCTAAGATAAATACTAGAAAGAAGCTTTCAAAGACACTACTTTGTGTTGTGTGAATTCATCTCACAAAGCTACACCACTCTTTTTGTGGAGCAGTTTGGTAGAAGGGATATTTTGGATTACATTGAAACCTATGGTAACACAGGAATTATCCTCAGATAAAAACTAGAAAGAAGCTTTATGAGAAACGTCTTTGTGATTTGTGAATTCACCTCACAAGGTTACGCCTTTCTATTCATCGAGCAGTGTGGTAACACTGTTTTCGTAGAATCTGCAAAGAGATATGTGGGAGTGTATTGAGGCCTATGGTGAGATAGGAAATACCCTCAGATAAAAAAACGAGAAAGAAGCTTTCTGAGAAACTGGTTTATAATGTGTTAATTCATCTCATGGAGTTACACTTTTCTTTTCATTGAGCTGTTTGATAAAACTGTTTTCTTGAGATCTACAATGGGATATCTCAGAGTTTATTGAAGCTTATGGTGACATAGGAAATATCCTCCTATAAAAACTAGAAAGAAGCTTTCAGAGAAACCACTTTGTGATGTGTCAATTCACCTAACAGAATTACTCCATTGTTTTCATGGATCAGTTTGACAGCACTGTTTTTGGGGAATCTGAGAAGGGATATTTTGGATTGCTTTGAAGCCTATGGTGACAAAAGAAATATCTTCAGATAAAAACCAGAAAGAAGCTTTCTAAGAACCTTATATGTGATGTGTGAATTCATCTCGCATATGTACACTCCTGTTTTCTTAGAGCAGTTTGATAACACTGTTTTGATGGAATCTGCAATAGGATATTTGGGATCATATTAAAGCCTATGGTGACAAAGGAAATATTCTCAGATAAAACCAAAAAGATGCTTTCTGAGAAACTGCTTTGTGATGTGCAGATTTATCTCACAGAATTACACTGTTCATTTCATTAGCAGTTTTCTAACACTGTTTTTTTGGAATATGTAATGGGTCATTTCACTGCACATTGAAGCTTATGGAGAGAAAGGAAATTTCCTGAAACAAAAACTAGAAAGAAACTTTCTGAGAAACTGCTTTGTGATTTGTGAATTCGTCTCACAGAGTTACACGTTTCCTTTCATGGAGCAGTTTCCTAACACTCTTTTCATGGAATCTGCAAAGGGATATTTGGGTGTGCACTGAGTCCTATGGTGAAAAAGGACATATCCTCAGATAAAAACTAGATAGAATCTTTCTGAGAAACTGCTTTGTGATGTGTGAATTCATCTCACAGAGTTACACTGTTATATTTTTGGAGCAGTTTGCTAGCACTGTTCTCATGGAATCTGGAATGGGATATTTCAGAACGCGTTGAATCTTATGGTGACGAGGGAAGTATCTTCATTTAAAAACTAGAGAGAGGTTTCCTGAGAAACTGCTTTGTGATGTGTTAACACATCTCACAGAATTACATGATTCTTTTCATGGATCACTTGGTAGCACTGCCTTTCGGGAATCTGACAACAGATATTTTGGATCGCCTTGAAGCCTATGGTGACAAAGGAAATATCCTTAGATAAAAACTAGAAATAAGCTGTCTGAGAATGTTCTTTGTGATGTGTGAATTCATCTCACAGAATTACACCTTTCTTTTCATGGAGCAGTTTTCTAACACTGTTTTCATGGAATCTGCAAAGGGATATTTGGGAGCCTATTTAGGTGTATAGTGAAAAGGGAAATATCCTCATATAAAAATGAGAAGGAAGTTTTCTGAGAAACTGCTTTGTGATGTGTGAATTCATATTACAAAGTTACACTGTTCTTTTCATTGAGCAGTTTGATAACACTGTTTTTGTGGAATTTTACATGTTATATTTGGAAGCGCTTTGAAGTCTATGATGACAAAGGAAATATCTTCAGATAAAAACGAAAAAGAAGCTTTCTGAGAAAGTTCCTTGTGATGTGTGAATTCGTCTCACAGAGTTACACTGTTCTTTTCATTGATCAGTTTGCTAACAGTTTTTCATTTAATCTGCAATGGCATATTTGGGAAACATTGAGGAATATTGTGTATTCTTCATGATGTGTGAATTCAACTCACAGAGTCACACCTTTCTTTTCATTGAACAGTTTTCTAGTACTGTTTTCTTGGAATCTGCTAAAGGATATTTGGCAGTGCATTGAATCCTATATTGAAAAAGGAAATATCCTCAGATAAAAACCAAAAAGAAGCTTTCAGAGTAACTGCTTTGTGATGTGTCTATTCATCTCATGGAGTTACACTGTTCTTTTCATTTAACAGTATGCTAACACTCTTTTCTTGGATTCTGCAGTGGGATATTTCTGAGCGCATATAACCTTATGGTGACAAAGGAAATATCCTCAGATAAAAACTAGAAAGAAACTTTCTGAGAAAGATTTTTGTGATGTGTGAATTTATCTTACAGAGTTGCACCTTTCTTTTCAGTTAGCATTTTGCCTACATTGTTTTCTTGGAATCTGCAATGTGATATTTCAGAGTGCATTGAAGCTTATGGTGACAAAGGAAATATCCCCATATAAAAACTAGAAAGAAGCTTTCTGAGAAACTACATCGTGATGTGTAAATTCATCTCACACAGTTACATCATTCTATTCATTGAGCAGTTTGGTAGCACTGTTTTTGGGTAATATGCAAAGGGATTTTCAGGAGCTCATAAAGGTCTATGATGAAAAAGGAATAATCTTCAGATCAAAACTGGAGACAAGGTTTTTGAATAACTGTTTTGTGATGTGTGTATTTACCTCATATAGATAAACCATTTTGTTGATTGAGCAGTTTGACATCATTGTATTTGTGGTGTCTGAGAAGGGATATTTGGGAGTGCATTGAGGCTGATGGTGGAAAAGAAAATACGCACAGATAAAAACTAGAAAGGAGCTTTCAGAGATATTTCTTTGTGATGGGTGAATTCATCAAACACAGTTACACCTTTCTTTTCTTTGAGCCGTTTGGTAGCACCGTTTTTATGGAATCTGCAAAGGGATATTCAGGAGGTCTATTGTGAAAAAGGAAATAACTGCAGATAAAAACTTTTTTATGGTGTCTGAGAAGTGATATTTGGGAGTGCATTGAGGCTGAGGGTGGAAAAGTAAATATGCACAGTAAAAACTGGAAAGGAGCTTTCTGAGAAATTTCATTGTAATGGTTGAATTCATCTCCCAGAGGTAAACCTTTCTTTTCATTGAGCAGTTTGGTAACCCTGGTTTGTGGAATCTACAAAGTGATATTCATAGCACAGAGAAGCCTATGGTGAAAAAAGAAATACCCTCTGATAAAAAATAGAAAGAAGCTTTCCGAGAGACTGTTTTGTGATCGGTGAATTCATCTCACAGAGTTAAATCTTTCTTCTCATTGAGCAGGTTGATAACACTGTTTTTTTTGAATATGGAAAGAGATTTTCGAGAGTGGATAGATGCCAATGTTGAAAAAGGAAATATCTTCAGGTTGAAACTGGAGAGAAAGTTTCTGATAACTCCTTTGTGATGCATGCATTAATCTCATAGAGGTAAAGCTTTCTGTTGGGAGAGCAGCTTGTCATCACTCTTTCTGTTGTGTCTGAGAAGGGATATTTTGGAGCCCATGGAAGCCTATGGTAGAAAAGGAAATATCCTGAGATACAAACTAGAAAGAAGCATTCTGAGAAATTTCTTTGTGATGGGTGAATTCATCAGACAGAGTTTCACCTATGTTTTCTTTGAGCAGTTTGGCAACACTGTTCTTACGGAACCTGCAAAGGGATATTCGGGAGCTCCTAGAGGCCTATGGTGAAAAAAGAAATAACATCAGATAAAAACTGGAGAGAAGCTTATCGAGAAATGGTTTTGTGATGTGTGTATTCATCTCATAGAGTTTAACTTTCTTGTTGATTGAGCAGTTCGGCAACACTGTTTTTGTGGTATCTAAGAAGAATTATTTGGGGGCACATTGAAGCCAATGGTGAAAAAGGAAATATCCTCAGATTGAAACTAGAAAGAAGCTTTCCGAGAAACTTCTTTGTGATGGGTGAATTCATCTCACAGAGTTACACCTTTCTCTTCATTGCACAGTTTGGTAGCACTGTTTTTGGGGAAACTGAAAAGCGATATTTGGGAGAGCATAGAGGCCTAATATGAAAAAAGAAAATTCTTCAGGTAAAAACTGGAGAGAAGCTTTTGGAGAAACTCCTTTGTGATGTTTTCATTCATCTCATAGGGCTAAACGTTTCTGTTGAGGGAGCACTTTGACATCACTGTTTTTGTGGTGTCCAAAAAGGGATATTTGGGAGTGCATTGAAGCCTATGGTGGAAAAGGAAATATCCTCAGATAAAAATTAGAAAAATGCTTTCTGAGAAACTACTTTTGGATGGGTGAATTCATCTCAAAGAGATACACAGGTGTTTCACTGAGCAGTTTGATAGCACTGTTTTTGTGGAATCTGCAATAGGATATTTGGGAACACATTGAAGCCAATGGTTACAAAGGAAATATCCTCAGACAAAAAACAAAAGGAAGCTTTCTGAGAAACTGCTTTGTGATGTGTGAATTCATCTCACAAATTTACACCTTTCTTTTCATGGGGCACTTTGCTAACCCTGTTTTCATGGAATATGCAAAGGGATATTCCCCAGTCCATTAAGGCCTATGGTGAAAAAGGAAATATTCTCAAACAAAAACTAGAAAGAATATTTCTGAGAAACGGCTTTGTGATTTGTGAATTCATCTCACAGAGTTATACGATTCTTTTCATGGAGTAGTTTGGTAGCACTGTTTTTGGGGAATCTGAGAAGGGATATTTTGGACTGCATTGAAGCCTATTCTGACAAGGGAAATATCCTCAGAAAGAAACTAGAAAGAAACATTCTGAGAAACTGCCTTGTGATGTGTGAATTTATCTCACAGAGTTTCACCTTTCCTTTCATGGAGCAGTTTGCTAATACTGTATTAGTGGAATCTGCAAAGGGATATTTTGGATCACTTTCAGACCTATGGTGAAAAAGAAACTATCCTCAGATTAAAAGTAGAAAGAAGCTTTCTGAGAAACTGCTTTGTGATGTGTGAATTCATCTCACAGAGTTGCATTGTTATTTGCATTCAGCAGTTTGCTAACATTGTTTTCATGAAATATTCAATAGTATATTTTGGAGCACATTGAAGCCTAAGGTGACAAAGGAAAAAACCTCAGATAAAAACCAAAAAGAAGCTTCTGAGAAACTGCCTTGTGATGTGTGAATTCATCTCACAGAATTACACTGTTCTTTTCATTGAGCAGTTTGCTAACACTGTTTTCTTGGAATCTGCAACAGGATACTTCAGAGCACATTGAATCTTATGGTGACAACGGAAATATCTTCAGACCAAAACTAGAAAGAAACTTTCTGAGAAACTGCTTTGTGATTTGTGAATTCATCTCACAGAGTTACATGAATCTTCTCGTGGAGCAGTTTGTTAGCACCGTTTTTGAGGAATCTGAGATGGGATATTTTGGATCAGATTGAAAGCTACACTGACAAAGGGAATATCCTCAGATAAAATCTCGAAACAAGCTTTATGAGAAAGTCCTTTGTGATGTTTGAATTCATGTCACAGAGTTACACCTTACTTTTCATGGAGCTGTTTGCTTACACTGTTTTTGTGGAACCTGTAATGTGATATTTCGGAGCGCATTGAAGCTTATAGTGACAAAGAAATATCCTCACACAGGAACCGAAAAGAACCTTTCTGAGAAACCGCTTTGTGATCTGTGAATTCATCTCACAGATATACACCTTTCTTATCATGGAGCCGTTTGCTAACACTCTTCATGGAATATGTAAAGGGATGTTCACTAGCACCTTGAGGCAAATAGTGAAAAGGGAAATATCCTCAGACAAAAGCTAGAAAGAACCTTTCTGAGAAACTGCTTTGTGATTTGTGAATTCATCTCACAGAGCCACACGATTCTTTTCATGGATCAGATTGGAAGCACTGTCTGTGGGGAATCTGAGAAGAGATATTTTGGATCGCATTGAAGCCTATGGTGACCAAGGAAATATCCTCAGGTAAAAACTAGAAAGAAGCTTTATGAGAAACTTCCTTGTAATGTGTGAATTCATCTCACAGAGTGACACCTTTCTTTTCATGGAGCAGCATTTGCTAACACTGTTTTCATGGAATCTGCAAAGAGATATTTGGGAGTGCCTTGAGGTCAATAGTGAAAAATGAAACATCCTCAGATTAAAATGAGAAAATAGCATTCTGAGAAACCACGATTCTTTTCATGGATCATTTGGTAACACTGTTTTTGGGGAATCTGGGAAAGGATATTTTGGATCGCATTGACACCTCTGGTGACAAAGGAAACATTCTCAGATAATAACTAGAAAGAAGCTTTCCAAGAAACTGTTTTGTGTTGTGTGAATACATCTCACAAAGCTACATATTAATTTTCATGAATCAGTTTCCTAACATTCTTTTAGTGGAATCTGCAAAGGGATATTTGGGAGTACATTGAAGCCTATGGTGACAAAGGAAATATCCTCTGATGAAAACCAAAAAGACGCTTTCTGAGAAACCGCTTTGTGATGTGTGAATTCATTTCACAGAGTCAAACTGTTCCTTTAATTGAGCAGTATGATAACACTGTTTCCTTGGAATCTGCAATGGGATATTTCAGAGCACATTGAAGTTTATGGAGACAAAGAAAATATCCTCAGACAAAAACTAGAAAGAAACTTCCTGAGAAACTCCTTTGTGTTTTGTGAACTCATCTCACAGAGTTACACTTTCCTTTTCTTGTAGTAGTTTGGTAGCACTGTTTTTGGGGAATCTGAGAAGGGATATTTTGGATTACATTAAAGCCTATATTGACAAAGGAAATATCCTTACATAAAAACTAGAAAGAAGGTTTCTGGGAAACTTCTTCGTTATATATGATTCATCTCACAGAGTTACACCTTTCTTTTCATAGAGCAGTTTGATAACACTGTTTTCGTGGAATCTGCGAATGGATATTTTGTAGCACATTGAGGCCTATGGTGAAAAAGGTAATATCCTCAGATAAAAACTAGAAAGAAGCTTTCTGAGAAACTGCTTTGTGATGTGTGAATTCATCTTGCAGATTTACACCGTTCTTTTCATTGGACAGATTAATAACACCGTTTTTGTGGAATCTGCAATAGGATATTTGTTAGCATCTTGAAGCCTATGGTGACAAAGGATATATCCTCAGATATAAACCAAAAAGAAGCTTCTGAGAAACTGCTTTGTGATTTGTGAATTCGTCTCACAGAGATACACCATTCTTTTCATTGAGATATTTGCTATCACTCTTTTCATGGAAACTACAAAGGGATATTTGGAAACGAGTTGAGGCCTATGGTGAAAAACGAAATATCCTCTTATAAAAACTAGAAAGAATCTTTCTGAGAAACTGCTTTGTGATGTGTGAATCCATCTCACAGTGTTGTAGCACTCTTTTCCTGCAGCTCTTTGGTAGCACTCTTTTTGGAGAATTTAAGAAGTGATATTTTGAATTGCATTGAAGACTGTGGTGACAAAGGAATTATCCTCAGACTAAAACTAGAAAGAAGCTTTCTGAGAAACTGCTTTGTGATATGTGAATTAGTCTCACAGAGTTACACTGTTTTTTTCTTTGAGCAATTTGCTAACCCTGTTTTCTTGGAATCTGTAATGGGATATTTCGGAGTGCATTGAAGCTTATGGTGACAAAGGAAACCTCTTCAGTCCAAAAGTAGAAAGAAGCTTTCTGAGAAAATGTTTTCTGATTTCTGAATTCATCTCTCAGAGTCACACCTTTCTTTTCATGGAGCAGTTTGTTAGCAGTTTGAAGTTCATGGAGACAAAGGAAATATCCTCAGACAAAAACTAGAAGGAATCTTTCTGAGAAACTGCATTGTGATTTGTGAGTACATCTCACAGAGCTACACAATTGTTTTCATTGATCATTTTTGTATCACTCTTTTTGAGGAATCTGAGAAGGGATATTTGGGATCATACTGAAGCCTATGGTGACAAAGGAAATATCCTCAGATAAAAACTACAAAGAATCTTTTTGAGAAACTTCTTTGTGATGTGTGAATTCATCTCACAGAGTTACACCATTCTTTTCATTGAGCAGTTTGATAGCACTGTTTTCGTGGAATCTGCAACAGAATATTTGGGAGTGCGTTGAAGCCTATGATGACAAAGGAAATATCCTCAGATGAAAATCAACAAGAAGCTTTCTGAGAGAATGCCTTGTGATATTTGAATTGAACTCACAGAGTTACACTGTTCTTTACATTGTGCAGTTTACTAATACGGTTTTCTTGGAATCTACAGTCAGATATTTCAGAGCACATTGAAACTTATGGTGACAAAGGAATTATCCTCAGAAAAAAAAAGAAAGGAGCTTTCTGAGGAACTTCTTTGTGATATGTGAACTCATCTCACAAAGTTACACCTTTTTTTATATGTAGCAGTTTTCTAACACTGTTTTCATGAAATCTGCAAAGGAATATTGGGGAGCACATTAAGGCCTATATTGAAAAAGGGAATATCCTCAGACAAAAACTAGAAAGAAGCTTTCTGAGAAACTACTTTGTGATGTGTGAATTCATCTCACAGAGTTACACCATTTTTTTCATTGAGCTGTTTGAAAACACTCTTTTCGTGTAATCTGCAAAGGGATATTTGGGAGTGCATTGAGGCCTATGCTGAAAAATGAAATATCCCCAGGTAAAAACTAGAAAGAAGCTTTCTGAAAAACTGCTTTTTGATGTGTGAATTCATCTCACAGAGTTACACTGTACCTTTCATTGAGCAGTTTGCTAACACTGTTTTCTTGGAATCAGCAATAGGATATTTCAGAGCACATTGAAGCTTATGGTGAAAAATGAAATATCCTCAGGCAAAAACTAGAAAGAAGTTGTCTGAGCAATGGCTTTGTGATTTGTGAATTCCTTCCACAGAGCTACATGACTCTTGTCATGGAGCAGTTTAATAGCCCTGTTTTTGGCAAATCTGAGTAGGGAAATTTTGGATCATATTGAAGCCTATGTCGACAAAGGAAATATCCTCAGATAAAAACTACAAAGAATCTTTCTGAGAAACTTCTTTGTGATGTGTGAATTCATCTCACAGAGTTACACCATTCTTTTCATTGAGCAGTTTGATAGCACTGTTTTCGTGGAATCTGCAACAGAATATTTGGGAGTGCATTGAAGCCTATGATGACAAAGGAAATATCCTCAGATGAAAATCAACAAGAAGCTTTCTGAGAGAATGCCTTGTGATATTTGAATTGAACTCACAGAGTTACACTGTTCTTTACATTGTGCAGTTTACTAATACTGTTTTCTTGGAATCTGAAGTCAGATATTTCAGAGCGCAATGAAACTTATGATGACAAAGGAATTATCCTCAGGAAAAAAATAGAAAGGAGATTTCTGAGGAACTTCCTTGTGATGTGTGAATTCATCTCACAAAGATACACCTTTCTGAAACACTGCTTTTTGACGTGTGAATTCATCTCACAGAGTTACACTGTACCTTTCATTGAGCAGTTTGCTAACATTGTTTTCTTCGAATCAGCAATAGGATATTTCGGAGCACATTGAAGCTTATGGTGAAAAATGAAATATCCTCAGGCAAAAACTAGAAAGAAGCTGTCAGAGCAACAGCTTTGTGATTTGTGAATTCATCCCACAGAGCTACACGACTCTTCGTGGAACAGTTTATTAACCCTGTTTTTGGCGAATCTGAGTAGGGAAATTTTGTATCATATTGAAGCCTATGGTGACAAACGAAATATCCTCAGATAAAAACTGGAAAGAAGCTCTCTGAGAAAGTTCTTTGTGATGTGTGAATTCATCTCACAGAGTTACGCCTTTCTTTTCATGGAGCCATTTTCTAACACTATTTTTGTTGAATCTGAAAAGGGATATTTCGGAGCGTATTGAGGTTTATGGTGAAAACCTAAATATCTTCAGATAGAAACTAGAAAGAAGCTTTCAGAGAATCTGCTTTGTGATTTTTGAATTCCTCTCACAGTGTTACATTGTTTTTTAAACTGACAAGTTTGCTAACACTGTTTTCATGGAATCTGCAAAGAGATATTTGAATGCGCATTGAGGCCTAAAATGAAAAAGAAAATAAGCTCAGATAATACATAGAAAGAAGCTTTCTGAGAAACTGTTTTGTGATTGTGAAAACATGTCACAGAGGTGCATAATTGTTTTCATGGATCACTTTGGTAGCTCTGTATTTGTGGAATCAGAGAAGGGATACTTTCATCGTATTGAAGCCTATGATGACAAGCGAAATATCCTCAGATAAAAACTAGAAAGAAGTTTTCTGAGAAAGTTCCTCATGATGTGTGAATTCATCTCACAGAGGTACAGCTTTCTTTTCATGGGGCAGTTTACTACCTCTGTTTTTGTGGATTCCACTGAGGGATATATACGAGCACATTGTGGCATATGGTGAAAAAGGAAATATCCTCAGATAAAAACAAGAAAGAAACTTTCTGAGCAATTGCTTTTAGATTTCTGAATTCATCTCACTGTGTTACACTGTTCATTTCATTGAGCAGTTTTCTAACATTGTTTTATTCGAATCTGGAATGGGATATTTTGGAGCATATTGAAGCTTATGGTGACATAGTAAATATCCTCATAGAAAAAGGAGAAATAAGCTTTCTGAGAAACTGATTTGTGATGTGTTAATTCATCTCACCATGCTAAATGATTCTTTTCATGGATCAGTTTGGTAGCACTGTTTTTGGGGAATCTTAGAGGGGATATTTTGTATTGCCTTGAAGCCTATGGTGACAAAGGAAATATCCTCAGGTGGAAACTAGAAATAAGCTTTCTGAGAAAGTTATTTGCGATGTGTGAATTAGCCTCACAGAGTTACACGGTTCTTTTCATTGAGTAGTTTGCTAACACTGTTTTCTTGGAATCTGCAATGGGATATTTTGCAGTTCATTGAAGATTACGGTGACAAAGGAAATATCCTCAGACAAAAAACTAGAAAGAAGTTTTCTGAGAAATTTCTTTGTGATTTGTGAATTCATCTCACAGAGTAACACTGTTCCTTTCATGGAGCAATTTTGTAGCACTGTTTTTGGGGATCTGAGAAGGGATATTTCAGATCGCACTTAAGTCTATGAGGACAAGGGAAATACCCTCAGATAAAAACTAGAAAGAAGTGTTCTGAGAAAGTTCTTTGTGATGTGTGAATTCATCTCACAGAATTACATCTTTCTTTTCATGGAGCCATTTGCTAACACTGTTTTCGTAGAATCTGCAAAGGTATATTTGGGAGCACATTAAGGACTGTTGTGAAAAACTAAATATCGTCAGCTTTCTGAGAAACTGCTTTTTGATGTGTGAATTCATCTCACAGAGTAACACTGTTCCTTTCATGGATCAGTTTGGTAGCACTGTTTTTGGGGAATCTGAGAAGGGATATTTTGGATCGCACTGAAGCTTATGTTGACAAAGGAAATACCCTCAGATAAAAGCTAGAAAGAAGTGTTCCTAGAAAATTCTTCATGATGTGTGAATTCACCTCACAGAGTTACACCGTTTTTTTCATGGAGCCGTGTGCTAACACTGTTTTCATATAATCTGCAAAGGGATATTTGGGAGTGCACTGAGGAATATACTGACCAAGGGAATATCCTCACATAAAAAGTAGAAAGAAGCTTTCTGAGAAACTGTTTTGTGATGTGTGAATTCATCTCACAGAATTACACTGTTCTTTTCATTGAGCAGTTTGCTAACACTGTTTTCATGGAATCTCCAATGGTATATTTTGGAGTGAATTGAAACTTATGGTGGCAAAGAAAATAGCCTCAGATAAAAACTAGAAAGAAGTTTTCTGAGAAACTGCTTTGTGATTTAGAATTTATCTCACAGAGTTACAATCGTTTCTTCTTGAGCTGTTTGAAAACAACAGTGTTCCGTAAGGAATTTGGGAGCACATTGAGGCCTATGGTGAAAAAGGAAATATCCTCAGATGAAACTAGAGCTTGAGAAACTACTTTTGATGTGTGAATTCATCTCACAGAGTTTCAGTGTTCTTTTATTTAGCAGTTTGCTAACCCTGTTTTATTGAATCTGCAATGGGATGTTTTAATGCACGAAAAATTATGGTGACAAATGAAATATCCTCAGACAAAATCTACAAAATAGCTTCCTGAGAAACTTCTTTGTAATTTGTAACTCTTTATCTCACAGATTTACACCGTTCTTTTCTTATGGGAGCAGTTTTGTAGCACTGTTTTTGGGGAATCTGGAGAAGGTATATTTGGGATCACATCAAAGCTCACGGTGACAAAGGAAATATCCTCAGATGAAAATCCATAGGAAATAAGCACTTGAGGAAGTGCTTTGTGATGTTTTGAATTCATCTCACAGAGTTACACTGTAATTTTCATTGAGCTACTTGATAACACTAGTTTTCTGTTGAATCTACAAGGATATTTTGGAGAGCATTGAGGCCTAAAAGTGAAAAGTAGTCATCCTCACATTAAAAACTAGAGCAGCCTTGAGAAACTGCTTTGTGATGTTTGAATTCCTCATCTCACAGGTAGCTGCACCTGTAATTTTCATTGAGCTGTTTGATAACACTACTGAATCTACAAGGGATATTTTGGAGAGCATTGATACCTTACAGGAAAGTAAATATCCTCACAAAAACTGGAAAGAGCTCTCTGA
This sequence comes from Papio anubis, assembly GCF_008728515.1. Taxonomy (NCBI): domain Eukaryota; kingdom Metazoa; phylum Chordata; class Mammalia; order Primates; family Cercopithecidae; genus Papio; species Papio anubis. Next base: position 76,559 of record NW_022169651.1, on the reverse strand, counting down.
GAAAACTGCTTTGTGATGTTTGAATTCATCTCACAGATTTACATTGCTGTTTTCATTGAGCAGTTTTCTAACACAGTTTTCTTGGAATCTACAATGGGATATTTCGGAACGCATTGAAGCTTATAGTTACAAACGAAATATCCTCAGACAAAAACTGGAAAGTGGCTTTCTCAGAAACTGCTTTGTGATGTATGTATTCATCTCACAGAATAACACCTTTCTTTTCATGGATCAGTTTGCTAACAGTATTTTCTTGGAATCTACAAAGGGATATTTGGAGTGTGTTGAGGCCTAGGATGAAAAAGGAAATATCCTCTGAATAACACTTGAAAGAAGCTGTCTGAGAAACTGCTTTGTGATGTGGGAATTCATCTCACTCATTTACACCACTCTTTTAATGGAGCAGTTTTGTAGCACTGATTTTGGCAAATATGAGAAGGGATACTTTGAATCGCATTGAAGCCTATGGTGACAAAGGGAATATCCTCAGATAAAAACTAGAAATAAGCTTTCTGAAAATTTCTTTGTGATGTGTGAATTCATCTGAGAGAGTTACAAAATTTTTTTCTTGGATCAGATTAGTAAAACTGGTTTTGGGCAAACTGAGAAGGGATATTATGGATCACATTGAAGCCTATGGTAACAAAGGAAATATCCTCAGATAAAAACTATAAATAAATTTTCTGAGAAATTTGTTTGTGATTGTGAATTTGCCTCCCAGAGTTACACCTTTCTTTTCATGGAAAAGTTGCTAACCGTGTTTTCAGGGAAGCTGCAAAGGGATATTTGGGAGTGCCTTGAGGTCTATGGTGAAAAAGGAAATATCCTTCAATAAAACCAATAAGAAACTTTCTGTGAAACTGGTGTGTGATGGTTGAAATTATCTCACAGAGTTACACCTTTCTTTTCATATAGCTGCTTGCTAACACTGTTTTCCTGGAATCTGCAATAGGATATTTGGGAGCGCATTAAAGCCTATGGTGACTAACGACTTATCCTCAGAGAAAAACAAAAAGAAGCTTTCTGTGAAACTACTTTTTGATGTGTGAATTCATCTCACAGAGTTACATCTTTCTTTTCATGGAGCAGTTTGGTAGCACTGTTTTTGGGGAATCTGAAAAAGGATATTTTGGATTTCATTGAAACATATGGTGACAAAGGAAATATCCTCAGAAAAAAACTAGAAGGAAGTTTTCTGGCAAACTTCTTTGTGATGTGTCTATTCAACTCCCAGAGTAACACCTTTCATTTCATGGAGCTGTTTGCAAACACTGTTTTCATGGAATCTAGAGAGGGATATTTGGGAGGAGTTGAGGCCTATGGTGGAAAAGGAAATATCCTCATATTAAAGGTAGATAGAATCTTTGTGAGAATCTGCTTTATGTTGTGTGAACTCATTGCACAAGTTTACACTTTTTTTTTCATTGAGCAGTTTGCTAACACTCTTTTATTGGAGTCTGCAAAGGGATATTTTGGAGTGCATTGAAACTTATTTTTACAAAGGAAATATACTCATATAAAAACTAGAAGGAAGCTTTCTGAGAAAGTTCTTTGTGGCATGTGAATTCATCTCACAGTGTTACAATTTTTTTTTTCATGTAGCAGAAGCTAACACTGTTTTCATGGAAAACAATAGGATATTTGGGAGCACATTGAAGCCTATGGTGAAAATGGAAATATCCTGAGAAAAAACAAAAAAGAAGCTTTCTGAGAAACTGTTCTGTGATGTGTGAATTCATCTCACAGATTTACAACTTTCTTTTCATGATGGAGTTTACTAACACTATTTTTGTGGAATCTGCAAAGGGATATTCACGTGTGCCTTGAGGAATACTGTGAAAGAGTATATATCCTCAGATAAAAACCAAAAAGCAGCTTTCTGAGAAACTGCTTTTGTGACGATAATTCATCTCACAGAATTTTTTGTTTCTTTCATTGAGCAGTTTGAGCAACACTGTTTTCTTGGAATCTTTAATGGAATATTTTAAGATGGCATTGAAACTGCGGTGACAAACGAAATTTCCTCTGACAAAACTTCGAAGAAAAGAAGCTTTCTGTAAAATTGCTTTTTGTCTTAATTCATCTCACAGAATTACCTTTCTTTTCATGCAGCAGTTTGGTAGCACTCTTTTGGGGATGAGAGGGATAATTTGGATCACTTTATTGACCCTATGGTGACAAAGAAAAATATCCTCAGATAAAATAGAGAAAGAAGCTTTCTGAAACTTCTTGGTGATGTTTAGATTCATCACCTCAGAGTTACAGCTTTCTTTCAGAGCAGTTTGCTAACACTGTTTTCGTGGAATCTGCAATTGGATATTTGGGAGCACATTGAGTTCTATGGTGAAAAACAAAAATATTCTCACAAAAACTGGAAAGTACCTTCCCTGAGAAACTGCTTTTGCGTGTGATTCATCTCACAGTGTCACACGTTCTTTTCATTGAGCAGTTTAGCTAACACTGTTTTCGTGGGATCTGCAAAGGGACATATGGGGAAACGTGGGGGCCTATAGAGGAAAAGGACATATCCTCAGTTAAAAACTAGAAAGAAGCTTTTCATGAGAAGCTGCTTTTTGTGATGTGAATTATCTCAAGAGTGTTGCAGTGTTCTTTACATTGAGCAGTTTACTAACAGTCTTTCTTGGATTCTGTGATGGGATATTTCAGAGTGCATTGAATCTTTTGGTGACACAAGAAAAAAATCTTCATGGATTAAATGAGAAAGAAGCTTTCCTGAAAACCACTTTGTGATGTATTAATTCATCACAGGTTACATGATTCTTTCCATGGATCAATTTGGCAGCATATTTTGGGAGGATTCTGAGAAGGGATATTTGGGATAGAATTAAAGCCCTATGGTGAAAAGGAAATATCCTCAGATGAAAGATGAGAAGGAAGCTTTCACAAACTAGTTTTATGTGATGTGTGAACTCATCTCATGAGTTACACCATTATTTTTATTGAAGAGTTTGATGACACTGTTTTTGTGTAATCTGCAGCCAGGATATTGGGAGCACTTTGTAGCCTATGACAAAGGTAATGTCTTCAGAAAAGAAATCAAAAGCAGCTGCGAAGAAACTGCTTTATGATTTATGAACTCATCTCACGGGATTACACATTGTTTTCATGGAGCCGTTGCTAACACTGTTTTTGTGGGAATGCAAAGGGATATTTGAACACATGGAGGACTATATTAAAAGGAAATATCCTGAGATAAAAACTAGAAAATAGCTTTCTGAAAACTGCTTTGCCAGTGTTTAAGTTCATCTCACAAGTTACACCATTGTTTGCATTGAGCAGATTGATACACTATTTTCTTGGGAATCTGCAATAGGATATTTGGTAGTACTTTGAAACTTATAGGTGACCAAATGGGGAAATATCCTAGATAATAGCCAAAGAAGCCTTCTGTGAAACTGCATTTTGATGCATGAATTCATCTCACAGATTTACTCCTTTCTTTTCTTTTTTTTAATTAATTTTTATTATTATACTTTAAGTTCTAGGGTACATGTGCATATAGCGATGCAGGTTTGTTATGTATACTTATTGCCTGTTGCTGTGCTGCACCCATCCAACTCGTCAGCACCCATCAATCAGTGTATTCAGTCCTCATGATGGTGATTGTGATGTTCCTTCGGGCAAGTGATCTCATTGTTCCGGTTCCGCACGCAGGTGAGGTGTCGCGATTGTTTGGTTTTCTGTTCTTGTGATAGTTTGCTAAGAATGATGATGGTTTCCGAAGCTGCGTCCATGTCCTACAAGGGACACAAGAGCTCATCCGCTTTTTATGGCTGCATAGTGTTCCATGGTGTATGTAGTACTTGCATTTTAATCAGTCATCGCTGATGGATATTTAGGTTAATTCAATCTTTACTATTGTAGACTCATTACTGCAATAAACTTATCGATACATGTCTTTAGAGCAACATGATTTATAATCGCTGAGTATATACCGAGTAATGGACTGGAGTCATATAGTGCATCTAGTTCTAGATCCTTGAGGAATCACTGTACTGTTTTCCATAATGGTTGAACTAGTTTACAATCCACCAACAGTGTAAAAGTGTTCCCTATTTCTCCATCCTCTCCAGCGCCTGTTGTTTTCTGACTTTTTATTGGTCGCCATTCTAACTGGTGTGAGATGGTATCTCATTGTGGTTTTTGATTTGCATTTCTCTGATGGCCAGTGATGATGAGCATTTTTCATGTCTGTTGGCTGTATGAATGTCTTCTGTTGAGAAATGTCTGTTCATATCCTTGTACTTTTGATGGGGTTGTTTGTTTTTTTCTTGTAAGAATTGTTTGAGTTTCTTTGTAGGTTCTGGATATTAGCCCTTTGTCAGATGGAGTAGATTGCAAACATTTTCTCCCATTCTGTAGGTTGCCTGTTCACTCTGATGGTAGTTTCTTTTTGCAGGTGAAGCTCTTTAGTTAATGAGATCCCATTTGTCAATTTTGGCTTTTTGCTGCCATTGCTTTTAGTGTTTTAGATATAAGTCTTTACTTTATACCTGTGTCCTGAATGGTACTACCTAGGTTTTTCCCTCTAGGAGTTTTTATGGTTTCAAGTCTAACATTTAAGTCTCTAATCCATCTTGAATTAATTTTTCATTATTATAAAGGTAAAGGAAAAGAGATCAGTTCAACTTTCTATGTAGCCAGTTTTCGGCGCCATTTTATTGAAATGGGGATCAACAGCACGTTTCTTGTTTCTGTCTCAGCGGGTTTTGTCAAGAGATCGAGATGGTTTGTGGATGTGTGGTATTGTTCTGAGGACTTTCTGTTCTGTTTCCGTTGGTCTATATCTCTGTTTTGGTACCAGTGCCATGCTGTTTTGGATTACTGTGTGTGGTATAGTTTGAATTCAGGTAGTGATGCCTCCAGCTTTGTTCTTTTTGACTTAGGATTGTGTCTTGGGATGCGGGCTCTTTTTTGGTTCCATATGAACTTTAAAGCAGTTTTTTCAATTCTGTGAAGAAACTCATTGGTGGCGTGAGTTGGCGTTGATCTATAAATAACCTTGGGCAGTATGGCCATTTTCACGATATTGATTCTTTCTATCCATGAGCATGGTATGTTTTTCCATTTGTTTGTGTCCTCTTTTATTTCACTGAGCATTGTCTCAGCCCAAAATCTCCTTAAGCTGATAAGCAACTTCAGCAAAGTATCAGGATACAAAATTAATGTGCAAAAATCACAAGCATTCTTATACACAGTAACAGACAAACAGAGAACCAAATCATGAATGAACTTCCATTCACAATAAAGCAAAGAGAATAAAATACCCAGAATCAACTTACAAGAGATGAGACCTCTTCAAGGAGAACTACTCCTTTCTTTTCATTGAGAAGTTTGCTAACACTTTTTTCATGGAATCTGCAATGGGATATTCAGGAGAGCAGTGAGGAATATGGTGAAAAAGGAAATATCCTCAGATAATAACTAGAAAGAATCTATCTGAGAAACTGCTTTGTGATGTTTGATTCATCTCAGAGAGTTACAATGTTGTTTTCATTGACCAGTTTGCTAACACCGTTTCCTTGGACTCTGCATTTGGATATTTCAGAGCGCATTGAAGCTTATGGTTACAAAGGAAACATCTTCATATAAAAACTAGATAAAAGCTTTCTGAGAAATTCTCACTCATAGGTGGGAATTGAACATTGAGATCACTTGGACATGGGAAGGGGAACATCACATACCTGGGCCTATTGTGGGGAGTGGGGAGCGATGACATTGGGAGCTATACCTGATGTAAATGACGAGTTGAAGTGTGCTGACGAGTTGATGGGCGCAGGACTCTAACATGGCACATGTATACATATGTAACAAACCTGCACGTTGTGCACATGTATCATAGAACTTAAAGTATAATGAAAAAAATAATAATAAACAAAATACTACTTCTAGCAATGGACTAGGTGCAGGGGATATAGTACTGAACAAGGCAAATATATATATATATATATCCTAATATAAAAACTAGAAAGAAACTTTCTGAGAAATTTCTTTCTGATTTATTAAATCATCTCATCTCATGGAGTTACCCATTTTTTTTCCATGGAGCAATTTGTTAGTACTTTTTTTGGGTAATATGAGCAGGGATATTTTGAAACATATTGAAGCCCATGGTGACAAAGGAAGTATACTAATATAAAAACTGGAAAGAAGCATAATGAGAAACTTATATGTGATGTGTGAATTCATCTCACAGAGTTACACTGTTCTTTTCATTGAGCTGTCTGGTAACACTGTTTTCATGGAATATACAATAGGATATTTGGGAGCACATTGAAGCCTATGGTGACAAAGGAAATGTCCTCAGATAAAAACGGAAAAGAAGCTTTCTGAGAAACTGCTTTGTGATGTGTCAATTTGTCCCACAGAGTTACAATATTATTTTCATTGAGTAACTTGCTAACACTGTTTTCCTGGAATCTGCAATGGGATATTTCAGAGTGCATTGAAGCTTATGTTGACATAGGAAATATTTTTGTGGAATCTGCAAAGGGATATTCACGTGTGCCTTGAGGAATACTGTGAAAGAGTATATATCCTCAGATAAAAACCAAAAAGCAGCTTTCTGAGAAACTGCTTTGTGACGTGTGAATTCATCTCACAGAATTACACTGTTCTTTTCATTGAGCAGTTTGGTAACACTGTTTTCTTGGAATCTTTAATGGAATATTTTGGAGCGCATTGAAGCTTATGGTGACAAACGAAATTTCCTCTGACAAAAACTCGAAAGAAGCTTTCTGTGAAATTGCTTTTTGTCTTAATTCATCTCACAGAATTACACCTTTCTTTTCATGCAGCAGTTTGGTAGCACTCTTTTTGGGGAATCAGAGAAGGGATAATTTGGATCGCATTGACCCCTATGGTGACAAAGAAAATATCCTCAGATAAAACTAGAAAGAAGCTTTCTGAGAAACTTCTTGGTGATGTTTGAATTCATCACACAGAGTTACAGCTTTCTTTCCAAGGAGCAGTTTGCTAACACTGTTTTGGTGGAATCTGCAATTGGATATTTGGGACCGCATTGAGTTCTATGGTGAAAAACAAAATATTCTCACATAAAAACTGGAAAGTACCTTCCTGAGAAACTGCTTTGTGATATGTAAATTCATCTCACAGTGTCACACCATTCTTTTCATTGAGCAGTTTGCTAACACTGTTTTCGTGGAATCTGCAAAGGGATATATGGGAGAGCATTGAAGCCTATAGAGGAAAAGGAAATATCCTCAGTTAAAAACTAGAAAGAAGCTTTCTGAGAAGCTGCTTTGTGATGTGTGAATTCATCTCAGAGTGTTACAATGTTCTTTTCATTGAGCAGTTTACTAACACTTTTTTCTTGGATTCTGCAATGGGATAATTCAGAGTGCATTGAATCTTTTGGTGACACAGAAAAAATCTTCATGGATTAAGTAGAAAGAAGCTTTCTGAAAAACCACTTTGTGATGTATTAATTCATCTCACAGAGTTACATGATTCTTTCCATGGATCAGTTTGGTAGCACTATTTTTGGGGATTCTGAGAAGGGATATTTGGGATCGAATTGAAGCCTATGGTGAAAAAGGAAATATCTTCAGATGAAAGATAGAATGAAGCTTTCTGAGACAGTTTTTTGTGATGTGTGAACTCATCTCACAGAGTTACACCGTTATTTTTATTGAACAGTTTGATAACACTGTTTTTGTGTAATCTGCAATAGGATATTTGGGAGCACTTTGTAGCCTATGGTGACAAAGGTAATGTCCTCAGAAAAAAATCAAAAAGCAGCTTTCTGAAAAACTGCTTTGTGATTTATGAATTCATCTCACAGAGTTACACCTTGTTTTTCATGGAGCCATTTGCTAACACTGTTTTTGTGGAATCTGCAAAGGGATATTTGGGAGCACATGGAGGACTATAGTTAAAAAGGAAATGTCCTGAGATAAAAACTAGAAAGTAGCTTTCTAAAAAACTGCTTTGTGAAGTTTGAGTTCATCTCACAAAGTTACACCATTGTTTGCATTGAGCAGATTGATACACTATTTTCATGGAATCTGCAATAGGATATTTGGTAGTACCTTGAAGCTTATGGTGACAAAGGAAATATTCCCCAGATAATAACCAAAAAGAAGCCTTCTGTGAAACTGCTTTTTGATGCATGAATTCATCTCACAGATTTACTCCTTTCTTTTCATTGAGATTGCTAACACTTTTTTCATGGAATCTGCAATGGGATATTCAGGAGTGCAGTGAGGAATATGGTGAAAAAGGAAATATCCTCAGATAATAACTAGAAAGAATCTATCTGAGAAACTGCTTTGTGATGTTTGATTCTTCTCAGAGAGTTACAATGTTGTTTTCATTGACCAGTTTGCTAACACTGTTTTCTTGGACTCTGCATTTGGATATTTCAGAGCGCATTGAAGCTTATGGTTACAAAGGAAATATCTTCATATAAAAACTAGATAGAAGCTTTCTGAGAAACTCTCACTCATAGGTAGGAATTGAACATTGAGATCACTTGGACACGGGAAGGGGAACATCACAGACCTGGGCCTATTGTGGGGAGTGGGGAGGGATGACATTGGGAGCTATACCTGATGTAAATGACGAGTTGAAGTGTGCTGACGAGTTGATGGGTGCAGGACACTAACATGGCACATGTATACATATGTAACAAACCTGCAATTTGTGCACATGTATCCTAGAACTTAAAGTATAATGAAAAAAATAATAATAAACAAACTACTACTTCTAGCAATGGACTAGGTGCAGGGGATATAGTACTGAACAAAGCAAATATATATATATATATATCCTAATATAAAAACTAGAAAGGAGCTTTCTGAGAAATTTCTTTCTGATGTGTTAAATCATCTCACAGAGTTACCCATTTTTTTCCATGGAGCAATTTGTTAGTACTGTTTTTGGGTACTATGAGCAGGGATATTTTGAAACATATTGAAGCCCATGGTGACAAAGGAAGTATACTTAGATAAAAACTGGAAAGAAGCATAATGATAAACTTCTATGTGATGTGTGAATTCATCTCACAGAGTTACACTGTTCTTTTCATTGAGCTGTCTGGTAACACTGTTTTCATGGACTATACAATAGGATATTAGGGAGCGCATTGAAGCCTATGGCTCCTCAGATAAAAACGGAAAAGAAGCTTTCTGAGAAACTGCTTTGTGATGTGACAATTTGTCCCACAGAATTACAATGTTATTTTCCTTGAGTAACTTGCTAACACTGTTTTCCTGGAATCTGCAATGGGATATCCATCAATACCGAATTTTATTTCTGAGCTGCTTTTAGCATGAAGGGCTGCTTGAATTTTGGTCAAAAAGCCTTTCTGCATCTATTGAGATAACTCTCATGTGGTTCTTTTTGTCTCTTTGGTCTCTTGTTTATATGCTATTATGTTTGATTTACTTAATGTTGAACTAGCCTTGCATCCCAGGGATGAAGCCCACTCTTGATCATGGTGGATAAGCTTTTGATGTGTTGTTGAATCTCCGGGACAATAAGTATTTCATTGAGGATTTTGCATCGATGTTCATCAGGGATAATATTCAAATTCTTTTTGTTGTGTCTCTGCCAGGCTTCTGTATCAGGATGATGTTGGCCTCTATAAATGATTTAGGAGGATTCCCTTTTTCTAGTTGATTTAGCTAGTTTCTGTAGCTGAAGTGTACCAACTCTCCTTATACCTCTGGTAGAATCTAGCTGTGAATCCATCTGCCCTGGACTTTTGTTGTAGGCTATTAATTATTGCCTCAATTTCAGAGCCTGCTATTGGTCTATTCAGGGATTCAACTTCTTCCTGGTTTAGTCTTGGAAGAGTGTAAGTGTCCAGGAAATTATCCATTTCTTCTAGATTTTCCAGTTTATTTGCATGAGGTGTTTATAATTCTCTGGATGGTAGTTTCTTGTATTTCTGTGGGTCGGTGGTGATATCCCCTTTATCATTTTTTAATTAAGGCCGATTTCTGATTCTTCTCTTTCTTCTTTATTAGTCTTGCTAGCTGTCTGTCAATTTTGTTGATCTTTTCAAAACCAACCTCTGGTCTCATTGGATTTTTGGAGGGTTTTTGTGTCTCTATCTCCCTTCAGTTCTGCTCTGGATCTTAGTTATTTTGCCTCTCTGCTAGCTTTCAGAATGTGTTTGCTCTGCTTCTCTAGTTCTTTTAATTATGTATGTTAGAGGTCAATTTTAGATCTTTTCCTGTTTCTCTTGTGGGCATTTAGTGCTATAAATTTCCCCTACACATTGCTTTAAATGTGTCCCAGAGATTCTGGTATGTTGTATCTTTTGTTCTCGTTGGTTTCATAAAGAACATCTTTATTTCTGCCTTCATTTCTGTTATGTACTCCAGTAGCCATTATTCAGGAGCAGGTTCTTCAGTTTCCAATGTAGTTGGAAAGGGTTTTGATTGAGTTTCTTAGTCCTGGAGTTCTAGTTTGATTGCATTGTGGTCTGAGAGACAGTTTGTTATAATTTCTTGTTCTTGTACATTTGCTGAGGAGTGCTTTACTCACTACGTGTAATAGCCTATAAGTACGACGTGGTACAGAAGAAAGTATATTCTGTTGATTTGGGGTGGAGAGTTCTATAGATGTTCATTAGGTCTGCTTGCTGCAGAGATGAGCGTTCAATTCCTGGATATCCTTTAACTTTCTGTCTCGCTGGATCTGTCTAATGTTGACAGTGGATGCTGAAGTTCCTATTATTATTGTATGGGGAGTCTAAGTCTCTTTGTAATGTCTCTAAGGACTTGCTTTATGAATCTGGGTGCTCCTGTATTGGTGCATATATATTAGGAGAGTTAGCTCTTCCTGTTGAATGGATCCCTTTACCATGCAATGGCCTTCTTTGTCTCTTTTGATTCGGAGGTTTTGTGTCTGTTTTATCAGAGACTAGCATTGCAACCCCGCTTTTTGTTCTCCATTTGCTTGGTAAATCTTCCTCCATCCCTTTTATTTTGAGCTTCATGTATGTCTCTTCTGTATTTTGTGAGATGGGTCTCCTGGAATACAGCAGACTGATGGGCCTTGGACTCTTTATCCAGTTTCTTGCCGTCTGGTGTCTTTTCATTGAGCATTTAGTCCATTTACATTTAAGATTAAGATTGTTATGTGAACTTGATCCTGCCATTATGATATTAACTGGTTATTTTGCTCGTTAGCTGATGCAGTTTCTTTCCTAGCCTCGATGGTCTCTTACATTTTGGCATGTTTTTGCAATGGCTGGTACCGGTTGTTCCTTTCCATGTTGAGTGCTCCTTCAGGGTCTCTTGTAAGGCAGGCCTTAGTGGTGACAAAATCTCTAAGCATTTGTTTATCTGTAAAGGATTTTATTTCTCCTTCTACTCTCTATGAAACTTTCTTAGTCACGGATATGAAATTCTGCTGAAAATTCTTTCTTTTAAGAATGTTGAATATTGGCCCCCACTCTCTTCTTTGGGTTTGAGAGTTTCTGCTCAGAGATTCGTTGTTAGTCTGATGGGCTTCCCTTTGTGGGTAACCTGACCTTTCTCTCTGGCTGCCCTTTAAGATTTTTCCTCTTCATTTCAACTTTGGTGAATCTGGCAATTATGTGTCTTGGAGTTGCTCTTCTGAGGAGTATCTTTTGTGTATGCTTCCTCTGTATTTCCTTGATTTGAATGTTACCCGTCTCCTACTAGGTTGGGAAGTTCTCCTGAATGGTATCCCTAAAGAGGTTTTCAACTGGTTCCATTTTCTCACTTTCAGGCACCCTAATCAGACGATTTGTCTTTTACATAATCCCATACTCTTGTGGTGGCTTTGTTCATTTCTTTTGTTTCTTCACTTTATTTCATTCATTTGATCCTCAATCGCTGATACTTCTTCCAGTTGATCGAGTCGCTACCAGCTTTTGTGCATTTGTCAAGCATATTTCCTCTCTGTGTCCTTGGTTTTCATCTCTCTTCATTTCGTTTAGACCTTCTCTGCATTAATTACTTAGTCGTCAATTCTTTTCCACTTTTTTTCAAGATTTTGCCTTTGCACTGGTAATGTAATTCCTCCTTTAGCTCTGAAGTTTGATGGATCGGTTTCTCTCATCTCACAAGCTCATTCTCCATTCAGTTTTGATCCATTGTTGGCGATGATTGCGCCTTGCCGGGAGATGCTTTATTTTGAATTTCCAGCTTTTCTGTTCCGTTTTTCCCTCATCTTTGTGGTTTTATCTGCATCTGGTCTCTTTGATGATGGTGATGTACTGATGGCTTTTGGTGTAGGTGTCCTTCCTGTTTGATAGTTTTCCTTCTAACAGTCAGGACCCTCAGCTGTAGGTCTGTTGCAGATTGCTTGAGGTCCACTCCAGACCTCCTGTTTGCTCTGTGTCAGCAGCAGAGGCTGCAGAAGATAGAATATTGCTGAACAGCGAGTGTACCTGTCTGATTCTTGCTTTGGAAGCCTCTCAGGGGTGTACTCCACCCCTGCGTGGTGTGGGGTGTCAGGATCGTTCCCTAGTGGGGGATGTCTCCTGAAGAAGCTACCTAGGGTCAGGGGACCCACTTGAGCAGGCAGTCTGTCCCTTCTCGTGATCTCAACCTCCGTGCTGGGAGATCCACTGCTCTTTTCAAAGCTGTCAGACAGAGTCGTTTGCGTCTGCAGAGGTTTCAGCTGCTTTTGTTGTTGTTGTTGCTTAGCTGTGTCCTGTCCCCAGAGGTGGAGTCTACAGAGACAGGCAGGTTTCCTTTGAGCTGCTGTGAGCTCCACTCCAGTTGGAGCTCCCCAGCAGCTTTGTTTACTCACGAAGCCTCAGCAATGGCGGGCGCCCTCCCCAGCCTCGCCAAGCTGCCTTGCCAGTAGATCACAGACTGTGCTAGCAATGAGGGAGGCTCCGTGGGTGTGGGACCCTCCCGGCCCAGGTGTGGGATATGATCTCCTGGTGTGCCTGTTTGCTTAAAGCTTGTGCATTGGGGTGGAAGTTACCCATTTTCCAGGTGTTGTGTGTCTCAGCTCTCCTGGCTAGGAAAGGGACTCGCTTCCCCTGGCGCTTCCCCAGGTGAGGCAATGCCTCGCCCTGCTTCAGTTTCCGCCGGAACCGCTGCAGCAGCTGACCAGCAGCCGCATCGGCCCGCACTCCCCAGTGAGATGAACCCAGTACCTCAGTTGAAAATGCAGAAATCACCGGTCTTCTGTGTCGCTCGCGCTGGGAGTTGGAGACTGGAGCTGTTCCTATTCGGCCATCTTCCTCCCACATGATTCTTTTCATGAGGCCGTTTGGTTGCACTGTTTTTAGGGAATCAGAAAAGGGATATTTTGAATCACATTGAAGACTACAGTTACTAAGGAAATATCCTCAGATAAAAACAAGAAGAAGAAAGCTTCAGAAAATTTCTTTTGTGATGTGTGATTTCATCTCACAGAGTTACACCTTTGTTTTCATGTAGCAACTTTGCTAACACTATTTCCGTGAAATCTGCAATGGAATATTTGGGACCTCATTGAGACCTATGGTGAAAAATGAAATATCCTCAGACAAAAATTAGAGCAGTTTTCTGAGAAACTGTTGTGATTTGTGAAGCATCTCACAGAGTTACACATTGTTGTTTTCTATTGAGCAGTTTGATAACACTGTTTTCGTGGAATTGGCTAGGACATTTAGGATCGTGATTAACCTAAGTGACACCAAGGAAATATTCTCGATAAAACCAAAAGATGCTTTTCGAGTAACTGCTGCTTTGTGTGATGTTTGAATTCATCCAAAGAGTTACACTGTTCTTCTTATTGAGCAGTTTGCTAACACTGTTTTCTTGGAATCTGCAATGGGATATTTCAGAGCATACTGCAGCTTATGATGACAAATGAAATGTCTTCAGACAGAATCAGGAAAGAAGAATTCTATGTTCACTTGTGATTTGTGAATTCATCCGCACCGAAGCTACACGATCCTTTTCATGGAGCAGTTTGATAGCACTGTTTTTTGGGAAATCTGAGAAGGATATTTTAACGATTCACGCCTCTATGGAGAGAAAGGAAGATCCTCAGATAAAAACTAGAAACAAGCTTTCTGAGGACTTCTTACATGTGTGAATTCATCTCACAGAGTTACACCTTTCTTTTCATGGAGCAGTATCCTAACACTCTTTTTGTGGAATCTTCAATGGGATATTTGGGAGTGCTTTGAGGCCCATAGTGAAAAAAGGAAATATCCTCAGGTAAAAACCAGAAAGAACCTTTCTGAGAAACTGCTTTGTGATGTGTAAATTCATCTGACAGTGTTACAGTGTTCTCTTCATGGAGCAGTTTGCTAACACCATTTTCTTGGAATCTGTAATGGAATATCGAGATGATTGAATTCCTGCAAGGAAAGCAAATATCCTAATATAAAAAACTAGAAAATATGCTTTCTGAGAAACCGATTTTGTGATATGTTAACTCCCTTCCCACAGAGTTACATGATGCTTTTCATGTATCAGTTTGTAGCACTGTTTCTTTTCTCGGAATCTGAGAAGGGATATTTTGATCACATTGAAGCCTAGGGTGACAAAGGAAATATCTTCAGATGAAAACTAGAAAGAAGCTGTCTGAGAAAGTTCTTTGTGATATGTGAATTCGTCTCAGAGAGTTACACCTTTCTTTACATGGAGTAGTTTTCTAATGCTGTTTTCTTGGAATCTGCAAAGGGCATTTGGGAGCACATTGATGTGTATAGTGAAAAGTGAAATATCTACATATAAAAATGAGAAATAACTTTTCTGATAAACTGTTTTTGTGGATGTGCGGAATTCATCCTCACAGGAGTTACACTTGTTCCTTTTCTTTCTATTGAGCAGTTTGATAAATTAATTGCTTTTATGAACTACTATATTTGGGAGCACATTGAACCTTATGAGGACAAAGGAAATGGACTCAGATAAATACAGGTTAAAGCTGAGATATTTCCTTGTGATGGATGAATTGCCACACAGAGTTACATATTTACTTTCTTTGAGCAGTGTGGTAGCACTGTTTTTATGGAATCTTCAAAAGGATATCTGCATTCTAGAGGCCTATGGTGAAAAAAGGAAATAACTTCAGATAAAACCGAGAGAAGCTTTTCAAGAAACGGTTTTGTGGATGCGTATTCATCTCATAGAGTTTAACCTTTTGTTCACATACAGCGTTCAAGTATAACTGTTTTTGTGGTATCTGAGAGAAGATATTTGGGAGTGCATTGAAGTCAGTGTTGAAAATAAATATCTCGATGTAAACTAGAAAGGTGCCGAGAAACGCTTTGTGATGGGTGAATTCACCCTCACAGAGTTACACCTTTTTTTTCATTGAGCAGTTTGTCTACACTGTTTGTGTGGAAACTGCAAAGGGATATTTGGGAGCACTTAGAGTCCAATGGCAAAAAAAGGAAATATCTTCAGGTACAAACTTGAGAGAAGCTTTCTGAGAAAATCCTTTGTGAAGTGTGCATTTATTTCATAGAGTAAAATGTTTCTGTTGAGGGAGCACTTTGGCCTCACTGTTTTGTGGTATCTGAGAAGGGATACTTGAGAGTGCATTGAAGCCTTTGGTGGAAAAAGAAATACCCTCATATATAAAAACTAGAAAGAAACCTTCTGAGAAACTGCTTTGTGATGCATTTATTCATCTCACAGAGTTACACAATTCTTTCTCTGGAGCTGTTTGCTAGCACTCTTTTTGGGGAATCTGAGAAGGGATATTTTGATCACATTGAAGCCTATCTGGTGACAAAGGAAATATGCTCAGATAAAAACTAGAAAGAAGCTTTCTTGAGAAGCCTCTTTGTGATGTGTATGTATTCATCTCACAGAGTAACACCTTTCTTTTCATGGAGCAGTTTGCTAACACTGTTTTTGGAATCTGCAAAGGGATATTTGTGAGCACTTTGAGGCCTACAGTGAAAAAGGAAATATCCTCTGATAAAAACTAGAAAGAAACTTTCTGAGAAACTGCTTTACATGCACCTTCGGTGAGATATACTGCTATTTTCTTACTGAGAAGCCTATAACACTGTTTTCCTTGGAATATGCAATAGGATATTTGGGAGTGCATTGAAGTCTATTGTGAAAAGGAAATATCTTCAGATCAAAACCAAAAAGAAGCTTTCTGTGAAACTGCTTTGTTACGTGTCAATTCACATCACAAAGTCACACAGTTCCTTTCTCACGACAAATTTGCTATCAGTTCTCTTTCCTTGAATCTGCAAAATGGGATATTCTAGAGCTCATTGAGGAATATGGTGAAAGGAAATATCCCTAGATAAAGCTGAAAAGAAGCTTTCTGAGAAAAAGTGCTTCTTTTATGTGTCAATTCAATCTACAGAAAGCACCCATTCTTTCATAGGGAGCAATTTTGTGTGTTACCTGCTTCTGGGCAGTCTGAGTATGCATTATTTTGGATCGTGATTGAAGCCTAAGGTGACAAAGGAAATATTCTCAGAATAAACTAGATGGAAATTGAGAAACTCTTTGTTGGTTGTGATGTGCACCATCCTGCAGAGGCCACCATTCTTTCATGGAGCAGTTTGCTTAACACTGTTTTCTCATGTAACCTACAAAGGGATATTTGGGAGCAAGTTGGAGCTCAGTATTCTCAAAACGGAAGAAGTTTGAGAAACTTTAGAAAAAGGAATTCACCCCCACAGAGTTACACCATTCTTCTCATTGAGTAGTTTCTTAACACTTTTTTCGTGTAATCTGCAATGTGGGATATTGCAGAGAGCACAGAGAAATATGGAGATAAAGGAAATATCCACACATAAAGCGTAGAAAAAGCCACAGTCTGAGAAACAGTTTGTTTATGTGCGGAATCTACGTAACAGAGTCACACTTTTTTTTTCATGAAGGAGTTTGTTTATACCGTTTTCTTGAAATCTGCGCGACACATTGAGCTTTGAAGTCCAGGTACTATCCTTAGATAAAACTAGAAAGAAGTCTTTTTCTCTCCAAGAAAACAACTTTAGATGTGTGAATTCATCTGCCAGAGTTACACCGTCCTTTTCATGGAGAATTTTCGTAGCACTGTTTGGGGGTCCGAGAAGGACACTACCTGCATTTGAAGTCTAATGTAGCATAAAGGAAAGAACTATGATAAAAAACTAGAAAGAAGCTTTCTGAGAAAAATTCTTTTGATGTGTAAAACAACCATGAGTTACACCTTCTTTTCATGGAGCTGTTTGATAACACTCTTTTAGTGGTATCTGCAATAGGATATTTGGGAGCACATTGAAGCCTATGGTAGACAAGGAAATATGCTCAGATAAAAAATCAAAAAAGAAGCTTCTGTGAAACTGTTTTGTGCTGTGTAATTCATCCGGCAGAAAATACCTTCTTTCATTGAGAAGTTTGGTTAACAATTTTTTTTCTGTTTAGACCCGCAATGGGATGGTTTGGGAGCACATTGAGGCAAATGGTGAAAAAGGAAATATCCTCAGACAAAAACTAGAAAGAAGTTTTCTGACAAACTGCTTTGTGATTTGTGAATACATCTCACAGAGTTACACGATTCTTTTCATGGAGAATTTGGTAGCACTGTTTTTGGAGAATCTGAGAAGGGATAATTTGGATTGCATAGAAGACTATGGTGACAAAGGAAATATCCTCACATAAAATCTAAAAAGAAACTTTCTGAGGAATTTCCTTGTGCTTTGTGAATTCATCTCACAGAGTTACACTGCCCTTTTCATTGAGAAGTTTGCTAACACTTTTCATGGAATCTGTGATGGGATGTTATGAAGGGCATTGAGGCCTACAGTGAAAAATGAAATATCCTCAGATAAAAAACTAGAAGAAGCTTTCTGAGAAACCAAGCTTGATGTGTGAATCCACCACAGAGTTAGCCTCCATTCTTTTCATGGAGCAGTTTGGTAGCAATTGCTTTTGGGGAATTTGAGAACAGATATTTTGGATCGCATTGAAGCCCATGGTGACAAAGGTAATATCTTCCAAAAAAAAAAAAAAAAAAACAAGAAAGGGGCTTGAGAAATTTCCTTTGTGATGTGAATTCATCTCTACAGAGATATACCCTGGTTGTTTTCTACTTCGGAGCAGTTTGATACTAATTGTTTCTGGAAACTACAGGATATTTGGGAGCACATTGAAGCCTATGGTGACAAAGGCATATATGCTCTGATAAAAACCAAATAGAAGCTTTCAGATAATCTGCTTTGTGCTGTGTGAATTCATCTCACAGATTTATACCTTTCTTTTATTGGAGGAGTTTGCTAACACTTTTTTCCTGGAATCTGCAAAGGAATATTCATGAGCACATTGAGGCCTATGGTGATAAAGGAAATATACTCAGAGAAAAACCAGAAAGAAGCTTGCTGAGAAACTGCTTTGTTATGTGTTAAATCATCTCACAGAGTTACACCTTTCTTTTCAATAAGGAGTTTGATAACACTGTTTTCGTGGAATCTGCATGGAGTATTACGGGAGCATTACTGTGCCTTTTACGGTGACAAAACGAACTATCCTGAGATAAAGGCCAAAAAGAAGTTTTCTGTGAAACGGCTTTGTGATTTTTGAATTCACTTCATAGAGTTACACCGTTCTTTTCACTGAGAAGTCACAACCACCTTTTTTCGACATTCTACAACAGGATATTCGAGAGCACCTTGAGGAATATGGTGAAAACGGTAATATCCTCAGATAAAACTAGAAAGAAGGTTTTTGAGAAACAGCATTGTGATATGTGAATGCATATCACAGAGTTACACCTTTCTTTTCATTGAGCAGTTTGCTAACACTCTTTTTGTGGAATCCACAAAGGGATATTTAGAAGTGCACTGAAGCCTACAGGAGAAAAGGAAACAACTCCTGCAAAAGAAAGTAAAATCTTTCTGAGAAACTGCCTTGTGATGTGTGAATTCATCTCACAGAGTTCCACCATTCTTTTCATTGAGCAGTTTGCAAACACTGTTTTCTTGGAATCTGCAATGGGATATTCCAGAGCTCATTGAGGCATGTAGTGAAAAAGGAAATATCCTTAGATTAAAAACTAGAAAGAAGCTTTCTGAGAAACAGTTTTGTGATATTTGAATTCATCTTACAGAATTATACCATTCTCTTCATTGAGCAGTTTGATAACACTGTTTTCCTGGCATCTGCAATAGGATATTTGGGAGTGCATTGAAGCCACTGGTGACAAAGGAAATATCCCCACACAAAACCAAAAAGAAGCTTTGTGAGAAACTACTTTGTGATGTGTGAATTCATCTCACAGATTTACACTTTCCTTTTCATGGGGCAGTTTGCTAACACTATTTTCCTGGAATCTGCAAAGGGATGTTCATGAGCACATTGAGGCAAAAGCTGAAAAGGAAATATCCTCAGACAGAAACTAGAGAGAAGCTTTCTGAGAAACTGCTTTGTGATTTGTGAATTCACCTCACAGAGTTACACAATTCTTTTCATGGAGCAGTTTGGAAGCACCGTTTTTGGGGAATCTGAGAAGGGATATTTTGGATCACACTGAAACCTATGGTGCAAAAGGAAATAATCTCAGATAAAAGCTAGAAAGAAGCTTTCTGGGAAACTTCTTTATGATGTATGAATTCATCTCACAGAGTTACACAGTTCTTTAAATTGCATAGTTTCGTTACACTGTTTTCTTGGAATCTGCAATCTGATATTTTGGAGCGCATTGAAGCTTATGGAGTCAAAGGAAATATCCTCATATGAAAACTAGAAAGAAGCTTTCTGAGAAACTGCTTTGTGATTTGTGAATACATCTCACAGAGTTACATGATTTCTTTTGTGGATCAGTTTGGCAGCACTGTTTTTGGGGAATCTGAGGAAGGATATTTTGGATCGCATTGAATCCAAGGGTGACAGAGGAAACATCCTTAGATAAAAATGAGAAAGAAGCTTTATGAGAAAGTTCATTGTGATGTGTGAATTCATCTAACAGAGCTGCACCTTTCCTTTCATGGAGCAGTTTGCTAACACTGTTTTCATGGAATCTGCAAAGGGACATTTGGGAGTGCTGTGAGGCCTATAGTAAAGAAGGAAACATCCTCAGATAAAAACTAGAAAGAAACTTTCTGAGAAACCTCTTTGTGATGTGTGAATTCATCTCACAAAGTTAAACCTTTCTTTTCATGGAGCAGTTTGCTAACACTGTTTTCCTGGAATCTGCAAAGGGATCTTTGGGAGCGCATTGAGGCATATGGTGAAAAAATAATATCCTCAGAAAAAAACTAGAAAGAAGCTTTCTAAGAAAGTGCTTTATGATTTGTGAATTTGTCTCACAGAGTTACACTGTTCTTTTAATAGATCAGTGTGCTATCACTGTTTTTTTGGAATCTTCAATGGGATATTTTGGAGCACATTGAAACATGTGGTGAAAATGGAAATATCCTCATATAAAAACTAGAAAGAATTTTCTTGAGAAACCGCTTTGTGATTTGTAAATTCATCTCACAGACATACACGATTCTTTTCATGGATCAGTTTGGTACCACTGTTTTTGGGGAGTTTGAGAAGTGATGTTTTAGATTGCCTTGATGCCTATGGTGACAAAGGAAATGTATTCATATGAAAACTAGAAAGAAGCTTTCTGAGAAAGTTCTTTGTGATGTGTTTTTTCATGTCACAGAGTTACACCTTTCTATTCATGGAGCAGTTTTCTAACACTGTTTTCATGGAATCTGCAAAGGTACATTTGGGAGTCATTGAGGCCTATAGTAGAAAGAGAAATATCCTGAGATAAAAACTAGAAAGAAGCTTTCTGAGAAGCTGCTGTGTGATGTGTGAATTCATCTCACAGAGTTACACCTTGTTTTCCATTGAGCAGTTGATAACACTGTTTTCATGGAATCTGAAATAGGATATTTGGGAGCGCAGTGAAGCCTATGGTGACAAAGGAAATATCCTCAGATAAAATCTATAAAGAAACTTTCTGAGGAACTTCTTTGTGATGTGTGAATTCATCTCACAGTGTTACACCTTTCTTTTCATGGAGAAGTTAGGTCGTACTGTTTCTGGGGAATTTGAGAAGGGATAATTTGAATTGCATTCAAGCCTATGGTGACAAAGGAAATATCCTCAGATGAGTAATAGAAAGAAGCTTTCTGAGAAAATGCTTTGTGTTGTGCGAATTCATCTCACAGAGTTACATGATTCTTTTCTTGCAGCAGTTTGGTAACACTGTCTTCATGGAATCTGCAAAGGGATATATGGGAGCACTTTGAAGCCGATGGTGACAAAGGAAATATCCTAGGATAAAAACCAAAAAGAAACTTTCTGATAAGCTGCCTCGTGATGTGTGAATTCATGTCACAGAGTTACATTGTTCTTTTCATTGAGCAGTTTTCTCACACTGTATTCTGGAATCTGTAATGGGACATATCGAAGAACATTGAAGCTTATGGTGACAAAAGAAATATCCTCAGACAAAAACTCTGAAGAAACTTTCTTAGGAACTGCTTTGTGATTTGTGAATTAATCTCACAGAGTTACACGATTCTTTTCATGTAGCGGTTTGGTAGCACTGTTTTTTTGGAATCCGAGAAGGGATATTTTGGATCGCATTGAAGCCAAGGGTGACAAATAAAATATTCTCAGACAAAAACTAGAAGGAAGCCTTCTGAGTAACTTCTTTGTTTGTGTGAATTCATCTCACAGAGTTACACTGCTCTTTTCATTGAGCGGTTTACTAACACTCTTTTCCAGGAATCTGCAAGGGGATATTTTTAGAGACTCAATGCCTATCTTGAAAAAGGAATTATCCTCAGATAAAAACTAGTAAGAATCATTCTGAGAAACTGTTTTGTGATGTGTGAATTCATCTCACGGAGTTACACTGTACTTTTCATGCAGCAGTTTGCTAACACTGTTTTCTTGGAAACTGCAGTGGGATACTTTGGAGCACATTGAAGACTACGGTGACAAAGGAAATATCCTCAGATAAAAAAACCAAAAAAAATGCTCTCTGAGAAACTGCTTTGTGATGTGTGAATTCATATCACAGAGTTACACCTTTCTTTTCATGGAGGAGTTTTGTAACACTGTTTATGTGGAATCTGCAAAGGGATATTTGTGAGTGCACTGAGGCCTATAGTGAAAAAGGAAATATCCTCAGATAAAAATGAGAAAGAAGCATTCTGAGAAACAAGCTTTGGGTTGTTTTAGTTCATCTCACAGAGTTGCATGATTCTTTTCATGGATCATTTGGTAAAGCTGTTTTGGGGGGATCAGAGAAGGCATATTTTGGAATGCATTGAAACCTGTGTTGAGAAGGGAAATATCCTAAGAATTAAACTAGAAAGAAGTTTTCTGAGAAAGTAGTTTGTGATTTGTGAACTCATCTCATAGAGGTACATGGTTCTTTTCACGGATCAATTTGAAAACACTGTTTTTGTTGAATCTGCAATAGGATATTTGGGAGTGCATTAAAGCCTATGGTGACATAGGAAAAATCCTCAGATAAAAACTCAAAAGAAGCTTTCTGAGAAACTGCTTTGTGATGTGTGAATTCATCTCACAGAGTTACACTGCTCTTCTCATTGAGCAGTCTCCTAACACTCTTTTTGTGGAATCTGAAAATGGATATTTTGGAGCAAATTGAGGCCTATGTTGAAAAAGGAATTATGCTCAGATAAAAACTAGAAGGAAGATTTCTGGGAAACTGCTTTGTAATGTGTGAAATCACCTCACAGAGTTACACTGTACTTTTCACTCAGGAGTTTGCCAACACTGTTTTCTTGGAATCTGCAGTGGGATATATCAGAGCACATTGAAGATTATGGTGACAAAGGGAATATCCTCAGATAAAAAACAAAAATAAGCTTTCTTAGAAAATACTTTGTGATGTGTGAATTCATCTCACAGAGTTATACCATTCTTTTCATTGAGTAGTTTGCTAACACTTTTCTCATTTAATCTGCAGTCTAATATAAGGGCACACATTCAGGAACATAGTGACAAAGGAAATATCCTCAGATAAAAACTAGAAATAAGATTTGTGAGAAACTTCTTTGTGATGTGTGCATTCATCTCAGAAAGTTACACACTCCTTTTCATGAATCAGTTTCCTAACATTGTTTTCATTTGATCTGCAAAGGGATATTTTGAAGCACTTTGAGGCCTATAGTGAAAAAGGAAATCTCATCAGAAAAAATGGAGAAAGGAGCTTTCTGAGAAACTGCTTTGTGATGTGTGAATTCATCTCACAGAGTTATACCATTCTTTACATTGAGCAGTATGATAACACGGTTTTCGTGGAATCTGCAATAGGATATTTGGGAGTGTTTTGAAGCCTATGGAGACAAACGAATTATCCTCTGATAAAAACTAAAAGATGCTTTCTGAGAAACTGCTTTGTGATGTGTGAATTCATCTCACAGAGTTACACTGTTCCTTTAATTGAGCTGTATGCTAACACTGTTTCCTTTGAATCTGCAATGGGATATTTCAGTGCACATTGAAGCTTACTGAGACAAAGGAAATATCCTCAGACAAAAACTGGAAAGAAGTTTTCTGAGAAACTGCTTTGTGGTGTGTTAATTCATCTCACAGAGTTACACGATTCTTTTCATGGCGCAGTTTGGTAGTACTCTTTTTGGGGAATCTGAGAAAGGATGTTTTGGATCATATTGAAACCTGTGTTGAAAAGGAAATATCCTCAGATAAATCTACAAAAAAGCTTTCTGAGAACGTTCCTTGTGATGTGTGACTTTATCTCACAGAGTTACAACTTTCTTTCCATGGAGCAGTTTGCTAAACTGTTTTCATGTAATCTTCAAGGGGATATTTGGGAGCGCATTGAGGCCAATTGTGAAAAACTAAATGTCCTCAGATAAAAACAAAAAAGATGCATTCTGAGAAACTGCTTTGTGATGTGTGAATTCATCTCACAGTGTTACACTTTTCTTTTCATTGAGCGGTTTGCTAACAATGTTTTCTTGGAATCTGCAATGGTATAGTTCGGAGCGAATTGAGGCCTATGTTGGAAATGGAATTATCCTCAGATAAAAAGTAGAAAGAAGCATTCTAGGAACCTGCTTTGTGATGTGTGAATTCATCTCGTGGAGTTACACTGTACTTTTCACTCAGCAGTTTACTAACACTGTTTACTTGGAATCTGCAGTGGGATACATTGGAGCACTTGAAGATTATGGTAACAAAGGAAATATCCTCAGATAAAAACCAAAAATAAGCTTTCTGAGAAACTGCTTTGTGATGTGTGAATTCATGTCACAGAGATACACCATTCTTTTCATTGAGAAGTTTGCTAACATTTTTCTCGTTTAATCTGCAATGGGATACTCAGGCTCAAATTCAGGAATATAGTGAGAAAGGAAATATCCTCAGGAAAAAACTAGAAACAAGCTTTGTGAGAAACAGCTTTGTGATGTGTGAATTAATCTCACAGAGTTACACCACTGTTTTCATTGAGCAGTTTGGTAGCACTGTTTTTGGGGAATCTGTGAAGGGTATTTTGAATTGCATTGAAGACTAAGGTGACAAAGGAAATATCCTCAGACAAAAACTAAAAGGAAGCTTTCTGAGAAAGTTATTTGTGATGTGTGAATTCATCTCACAGAGGTACACCTTTCTTTGCATGGGGCAGTTTTCTAACCCTGTTTACATGGAACCTACAAAAGGATATTTGTGAGCACATTGAGGCCTACAGTGAAAAAGCAAATATCCTCAGATAAAAACTAGAAAGAGGATTTCTGAGAAATTGCTTTGTGATGTGGTAATTCATCTCACAGTGTTGCACAATTCTTTCCATGGATCATTTGGTAACATGGTTTTGAGGAATCTGAGAAGTCATATTTAGGGTCACATTGAAGCCTGTTTTGACAAAGGAAATATCCTCAAAAAAAAAAAAACTAGACAGAAGTTTTCTGAGAAAGTAGTTTGTGATGTGTGAATGCATCTAACACAGTTACATGGTTCTTTTCACTGAGCAGTTAGATAATGTTGTTTTTGTGGAATCTGCAATAGGATATTTGGGAGCACATTAAAGCCTATGGTGATGTAGGTAATATCTTCAGAGAAAAACAAAAAATAAGCTTTCTGAAAACTGCTTTGTGATATGTGAATTCATCTCACAGACTTACACTGTTCTTTTCATAGAGCAGTTTGCTAACATTGTTTTCTTGCAATCTGCAATGGGATATTTCAGAGCACATTGAAGCTTATGATGGCAAGGAAATATCCTCACACAAAAACTAGAAAGATGCTTTCTGAGAAACTGCTATGTGATTTGTGACTTCATCTCACATAGTTACACGATACTTTTCATGGAGCAGTTTGGCAGCATTGTTTTTGGGGAATCTGAGAAGGGATATTTTGGATAACATTGGAGCCTGGGTTGACAAAGGAAATATCCTCATATAAAAATTAGATAGAAACTTTCTGAGAAACCGATTTGGGATGTGTTAATTCATCTCACAGAGTGACATGATTCTTTTCATGGATCTGATTGGTAGCACAGTTTTTGGGAATCTGAGAAGAGATATTTTGGATGACATTGAAGCCTAAGGTGACAAAGAAATTATCCTCAGATAAAAACTAGAAAGAAGCTTTCTGAGAAACTTCCTTGTGATGTTTGAATTTATCTCACAGAGTTACACCTTTCTTTTCATGGAGCATTTGCTAACACTGTTTTCGTGGAATCTGCAAATGGATATTTGGGAGCACCTTGAGGCCAATAGTGAAAAATGAAATATGTTCAGAATAAAACGAGAAAGAAGCATTCTTGGAAACCACGTTGTATGTGTTAGTTCATCTCACACAGCTACATGATTCTTTTCATGGATCATTTGGTAGCACTGTTTTTGGGGAATCTGAGAAAGGATATTTTGGATCACATGGAAGTCTATGGTGACAAAGGAAATGTCCTCAGATAAAAACTAGGAATAAGTTTTCTGAGAAAGTTCTTTGTGATGTGTGAATTCATCTCAGAGAGTTACACATTCATTTTCATGAATCTGTTTCCTAACATTGTTTTCATGGAATCTGCAACGGGATATTTGGGAGCACTTTGAGGCCTATAGTGGAAAAGGAAATATCAGATAAAAACGAGAAAGAAGCTTTCTGAGAAACTGTTTGTGATGTGTGAATTCATCTCACAGAGTACACCGTTTTTTACATTGAGCAGTTTGATAACACTGTTTCCATGGAATCTGCAATAGGATATTTCACAGTGCATTGAAGCCTATGGTGACAAAGGAAATATCCTCTGATAAAAACCAAAAAGATGCTTTCCGAGAAACTGTTTTGTGATTTGTGAATTCATCTCACAGAGTTACATGATTCCTTTCATGGATCACTTTTGTATCACTGTTTTTGGGTAATCTGAAGAAGGATATTTTGGACTGCATTGAAGTCAATGGTGACAAAGGAAACATCCTTAGATAAAAACTAGAAAGAAGCTTTCTGAGAAAGTTCTTTGTGATGTGTGAATTCATCTCACAGAGTTGCACCTTTCTTCTCATGGAGCAGTTTGCTAACACTGTTTTCATGAAATCTGCAAAGAGACATTTGGGAGGGCAATGAGGCTTACAATGAAAAAGGAAATATCCTCAGATAAAAACTAGAAGGAAGCTTTCTGAGAAACTGCTTTGTGATGTGTGAATTCATCTTACAGAGTTGCAGGATTCTTTTCATGAAACAGTTTGCTAACACTGTTTTCCTGTAGTCTGCAAAGGGATCTTTGGACGTGCTTTGAGGCCTATGGTGAAAAAGGAAATATCCTCAGAAAAAACCTAGAAAGAAGCTTTCTAAGAAACTTCTTCATGATGTGTAAATTAATCTCACAGAGTTTCACTGTTCTTTTCATTGCTCAGTTTGCTATCACTGTTTTCTTGGAACCTTCAACGGGATATTTCCAAGCCCATTTTAGCTTATGGTGACAATGGAAATATCTTCACATAAAAACGAGAAAGAAGGTTTCTGAGAAACCGCTTTGTGATTTGTAAATTCATCTCACAGAGATACATGATTATTTTCATGGATCAGTTTGGTACCACTGTTTTTGGGGAATTTGAGAAGGGATATTTCAGATCACATTTAGGCATATGGTGACAAAAGAAATATCCTAAGATAAAAACTAGAAAGAAGCTTTCTGAGAAAGTTCTTTGTGATGTGTTTTTTCATTTCACAGAGTTATGCCTTTCTTTTCATGGAGCAGTTTGCTAACAATGTTTTCATGAAATCTGCAAAGGTATATTTGGTAGTGCATTGAGGCCTATAGTGAAAAGAGAAAAATCCTCAGGTAAAAACTAGAAAGAAGCTTTCTGAGAAACTGCTTTGTGATGTGTGAATTCATCTCACAGAGTTATACTGTTCATTACATTGAGTAGTTTGCTAGTACGGTTTTCTTGGAATCTGCAGTCTGATATTTCAGAGTGCCTTGAAGCTTAAAATGACAAAGGAAATATCCTCAGATAAAAACTAGAAAGAAGCTTTCTGAGAAACTGGTTTGTGATGTGTTAACTCATCTCACAGAGTTACAGGTTTCTTTTCATGGAGCTGTTTGCTAGCTCTGTTTTTATGGAGTCTGCAAGGGGATATTTGGGAGCTCCTGGCAGCCTATGGTGAAAAAGGAAATAACTTCAGATAAAAACTGGAGAGAAACTTTTCCAGAAACGGTTTTGTGATGTGTATATTCACCTCAAAGAGTTTAACTTTTTCTTTGATTGAACAGTTTGCTATCACTGTTTTAGTGGTATCTGAGAGGAGATATTTGGGAGCACATTGAAGCCTATGGTGAAAAAGGAAATATGCTCAGATTTGAGCTAGAAAGAAGCTTTCTGAGAAACTACTTTCTGATGGATGAATTCATCTCACAGATTTACACCTTTCCTTTTATTTAGCCATTTTCTAACACAGTTTTCTTGGAATCCACAATAGGATATTTTGGAGTACATTCAACTTTTGGGTGACAAGGAAAATATCCTCAGACAAAAACTAGAAAGAAGCGTTCTGAAAAACTGCTTTGTGATTTGTGAATTCGTTTCACAGAGCTACATGATTCTTTACCTGGAGCAGTTTGCTAGCACTGTTTTTATGAAATCTTCAAAGGGATATTCAGGAGCTCCTCGAGGCCTATGGTGAAAAAGGAAATAACTTCAGATAAAAACTGGGGAGAATATCCTCAGATAAAAATCAGAAAGAAGATTTTTGAGAAACCACTTTGTGTTGTGTGAATTCATCTCACAGAGTTACACGATTCTTTTCTTGCAGCAGTTTTTAAACACAGTTTGTGTGGAAACTGCAATAGGATATTTGGGTGCACATTGAAGCCTATGGTGACAAAGGAAATATTCTCAGATAAAAACTAGAAAAGAAGCTTTCTGAGAAAGTTCTTTGTGATGTGTGAATTCGTCTCACAGAGTTACCCCTCTCTTTTCATTTATCAGTTTGGTAACACTGTTTTTGTGGAATCTGCAAGGGGATATTAGGGAGTGCATTGAGGTCTATGGTGAAATAGGAAATATCCTCTGAGAAAAACTAGAAAGCCTCTTTCTGAGAAACTGCTTTGTGATGTGTGAATTCATCTTACAGGGTCACGTCGTTCTTTTCATTAAGCAGTTTGATAACACTGTTTTCGTGGAATCTGCAATAGGATCTTCCGGAGTGCATTTAAGCCTATGGTGACAAAGTAAATATCCTCAGATAAAAACCAAAAATAACCTTTCTAGGAAACTGCTTTGTGATGTGTAAATTCATCTCCGAATGTTACTCCATTCTTTTGGTTTTGTTTTTTTTTTTTTTTGAGACAGAGCCTGATCTGTTTCCCAGGCTGGAGTGCAGTGGCACGATCTCGGCTCACTGCAAGCTCTGTCTTCTGGGTTCACGTCATTCTCCTGCCTCAGCCTCCCAAGTAGTTGGGACTACAGGCACCCACCACCATACCCTATGAATTTTTTCTGTTTTTAGTAGAGACTAGGTTTCACCATGATAGCCAGGATGGTCTCGATCTCCTCACATCATGATCTACCCGCCTCAGCTTCCCAAAGTGCTGGGATGACAGGCATGAGCCACTGCACCTGGCCTACACCATTCTTTTAAATGAGAAGTTTGCTAACACTTTTTTTGGGAAATCTGCATTGGGATATTCAGGAGCGCATAGAAGAATATGGTGAAAAAGAAAATATCTTCACATAAAAACTAGTAAGAAGCTTACTGAGAAACAACTTTGTGATGTCTGAATTCATTTCACAGATTTACACCATTTTTTTTTCATGTAGCAGTATGGTAGCGCTGTTGTTGGGGAATCTGCAATAGGATATTTGGAAGCGCATTGAAGCCTATGGTGACAAAGGAAATGTCCTCAGACAAAAACCAAAAAGAAGCTTTCTGAGAAACTGCTTTGTGATGTGTGAATTCAAATCACTAATTACACCTTTCTTTTCATGGAGCACTTTGGTAACACTATTTTTGTGGCATCTACGAAGGGATATTAGTGAGTGCATTGAGGCCTATGGTGAAAAAGGAAATATCCCCCGATAAAAACTAGAAAGAAGTTTTCAGAGAAACTGCTTTGTGATTTGTGAATTCATCTCACAGAGTTATAAGCCACTTTTAATGGAATAGTTAGGTAGCACTGTTTTTGGGGAATGTGAGAAGAGATATTGTGGATAGCAATGAAGCCAAGGTAACAAAGGAAATATCCTCAGATAAAAACCAGAAAGAAGCTTTCTGAGAAAATGCTTGGTGATGTGTGAATTCATCTCACAGAGGTACACCTTTCCTTTCATGGAGCAGTTTGTCAACACTGTTTTCATGAAATCTGCAAAGGGATATTTGGAAGCACATTGAGGTCTATAGCAAAAAAGGAAATATCCCCAGATAGAAACTAGAAAGAAACTTTCTGAGAAACTGCTTTGAGATGTGTAAATTCATCACACACAGTTACACCATTCTTTTCATGGAGCAGTTTGATAACACTGTCTTCGTGGAATCCACTGTAGGATACTTGGGAGTGCATTGAAGTCTTTGGTGACAAGGGATATATCCTCTGGTAAAAACCAAAAGGAAGCCTTCTGAGAAACTGCTTTCTGATGTGTGAATTCATCTGGCAGAGTTACAATGTTCTTTTCATTGAGCAGTTTGCTAGCCCTGTTTTCTTGGAATCCACAGGGGGATGTTTCGGAGCTCATTGAAGCTTATATTGACAAAGAAAATGTCCTCAGACAAAAACTAGAAAGAAGCTTTCTGAGATACTGATTTCTGATTCTTGAATTCCTCTCACAGAGTTACACTTTTGTTTTCAAGGAGCAGTTTGGTAGCACTGTTTTTGGGGACTCTGAAAAGGGATATTTCAGATCGTCTTGAAGCCTATGGTGACAAAAGAAAAGTCCTCAGATAAAAACTAGAAAGAAGCTTTCTAAGAAAATTCTTTGTGATATGTGAATTCGTCTCACAGAGTTACACTGTTCTTTTCATCGATTAGATTGCTAACACTGTTTTCTTGGAATCCACAATGGGATATTTTGGAGCGCATTTTAAGCATATGTTGACAAAGGAAATACCCTCATACAAAAACTAGAAAGAAGCTTTTCG
This sequence comes from Papio anubis, assembly GCF_008728515.1. Classification (NCBI taxonomy): domain Eukaryota; kingdom Metazoa; phylum Chordata; class Mammalia; order Primates; family Cercopithecidae; genus Papio; species Papio anubis. Next base: position 46,056 of record NW_022169651.1, on the reverse strand, counting down.
GGAAACCATTTTGTGATGTGTTAATTCATCTCACAGAGTTACACGATACTTTTCATGGATCAGTTTGGTAGCACTCTTTTTGGGGAATCTGAAAAGCAATATTTTAGATTGCATTGAAGCCTAATGTGACGAAGGAATTATCCTCAGATAAAAACCAAAAAGCACTTTCTGAGAACCTGCTTTTTGATGTGTGCAGTCATTTCACAGAGTTATAGTGTTCTTTTCATTGAGCGGTTTGCTAACACTGTTTTCGTGGAAAATGCAATAGGATATTTTGGATTACATTGAAACTTACAGTGACAAAGGAAATATCCGCAAATAAAAATCAAAAAGAAACCTTCTGTGAAACTGCTTTGTGATGCATGATTTCAACTCACAGAGTTACACCTTTCTTTTCATTGAGAAGTTGGCTACCATGTTTTTTGTGGAATCTGCAATGGGATATTCGGGAGCACAGTGAGGAATATGGTGAAAAAGGAAATATCCTCAGATAAAAACTAGATAGAAATTTCTGAGTAACTGCTTTGTGATGTGTGAATTCATGTCACAGATTTACACCTTTCTTTTCATGTAGCAGTGTTCTAACACTGTTTTTGTCTAATCTGCAGTTATATGTGAGACTGCATTGAGGCCTACACTGAAAAAGTAAATATCCTCAGATAAAAACTAGAAAGAAACTTTCTGAGAAACTGCTTTGAGATATGAATTCACCTCCCAGAGTTACACCACATTTTTCATGGAACAGTATAGTAGAACTGTTTTTGGGGAATCTGAGAAGGCATATTTTGGATCACATTGAAACCTATTTTGAAAAAGGAAATATCCTCAGATAAAAGCTAGAAAGAAGCTTATTGAGATACTGCTTTGTGATGTTTGTATTCATCTACAGAGTAGCATGATTCTTTTCTTTGAGCAGTTTGCTGAAACTGTTTTCGTGGAATCTGCAATAGGATATTTGGAAGTTCACCGAAGAATATGGTAACAAAGGAAATATCCTCAGACAAAAACCAAAAAGAAGCTTTCTGAAAAACTGTTTTGTGATGTGTGAATTCATCTCACAGATTTACACCTTACTTTTCATTGAGCAGTTTGCTGACACTATTTTCATGGAATCTGCAAAGATATATTCATGAGTGCAGTGAGGCCTGCGGTGAAAAAGGAAATATCCTCAGACAAAAACTAGAAAGAATCTTTCTGAGAAATTTCTTTGTGATGAGTGAATTTATCTCACAGCGTTACACTGTCCTTTTCATTGAGGAGTTTGCTAACACACCTTTCTTGGAATCTGCAATGACATATTTTGGAATGCATTGGAGCTTATGCAGACAATGGAAATATCCTCATATAAAAACTAGAAAATTCTTTCTGAGAAACCACGTTGTGGTCGGTTAATCCATCTCACAGAGTTGCAGGATTCTATTCATGGATCAGTTTGGTAACACTGTTTTTGGGTGATCTGAGAAGGGATATTCTTGAACACTTTAAAGCCTATGGTAACAAAGGAAATATCTGCAGATCAAAACTAGAAAGAAGCATTCTCAGAAACTTCCTCATGATGGGTGAATTCATCTCACAGAGTTACACATTTCTTTACATGAATCAGATTGCTAACACTGCTTTTGTGGAATCTGTAAAGTGATATTTTGAGTGCTTTGGGTCCTTGGGTGAAAAAGGAAATATCCTCACATAAAATCTAGAAAGAATCTTTCTGAGAAACTGCTTTGTGATGTGTGAATTCATCTCAGAGAGTTACAATGTTGTTTTCATTGAGTAGTTTGCTAAAACGGTTTTCTTGTAATCTGCAATCAGATATTTCAGAGTGCATTGAAGCTTATGGTGACAAAGGAAAGGAAATATACTCTCATAAAAACTATAAAGAATCTTTCCAAGAAACTGGTTTGTGTTTTGTGAATTTATCTCACAGAATTACACTGTCCTATTCATTGAGCAGTTTCAAAACACTGTATTTGTCGAAACTGCAGTAGAATATTTGGTAGCACATTGAAGCCTATGGTGACAAAGGAAATATCCTCAGACCAAAACTAGAAAGAGGCTTTCTGAGAAACTGCTTTGTGATATGTGAATTCATCTCACAGAGTTACAGTCATCTCTTCAATGAGCAGGTTACAACACTGTTTTCTTGGAAACTGCAATGTGATATTTCAGAGCACATTGAAGTTTATATTGACAAAGGAAATATCATCAAACAAAAACTAGAAAGAACCTTTCTGTGAAACTGTTTTGTGATTTGTGAATTTACCTCACAGAGTTACATGATTCTTTTCATGTAGCAGTTTGGTAGCACTGTTTTTGGGTAATCTGAGAAGGGATATTTTGGATTGCATAGAGGCCTATGCTGACAAAGGAAATATCCTCAGACAAAAACTAGAAAGAAGCTTTCTGAGAAACTTCTTTGTGATGTGTGAATTCATCTCACAGAATTACACGATTCTTTTCATGTAGCAGTTTGGTAGCACTGTTTTTGGGGAGTCTGAAAAGGGATATTTTAGATTGCATTGAAGACTATGGTGACAAAGGAAATATCCTCAGACAAAAATTAGAAAAAACTTTATGAGAAACTGCTTTGCGATGTGTGAATTCATGTCACAGGGTTACACCATTGTTTTAATTGAGCTGTTTGATAACACTTTTTTCGATGAATCCGTGAAGGGATATTTTGGAGTGCTTTGAGACCTATGGTGAAAATGAAAATATTCTCAGTTAATAACTAGAAAGAAACTTTCTGAGAAACTGCTTTATGATAGGTGAATTCACCCCACAGAGTTACACTGTTCTTTTCATTGAGCAGTTTGCTAACCGTGTTTTGTTGTAATCTGTAATGGGATATTTCGGACTGCATTGAAGATTATGGTGACAAAGGAAATATCCCCAGTTAAACGAGAAAGAAGCCTTCTGAGAAACTGCTTTGTGATTTGTGAATTCATCTCAAAGAGTTACATGATTATTTTCATGGAGCAGATTGGTTGCACTGTTTTTGGGGAATCTGAGAAGGGATATTTTGGATTGCATTGACTCCAATGATGACAAAAGAAATATACTCAGATAAAAACTAGAAAGAAACTTTCTGTGAAAGTTTTTTTTGATGTGTGAATTCATCTCACTGACTTACAGCTTTCTTTTCATTGATCAGTTTGCTACCACTATTTTCCTGGAATCTTCAAAGGGATATATGGAGCGCATTGAGGCCTATGGTTAAAAAGGAAATATCCTCAGATAAAAACTAGAAAGAAGCTTTCTGAGAAACCACTTTGAGTTGTGTTAATTTATCTCACAGCATGACATGATTCTTTTCATGGATCAGTCTGTTATCACTGTTTTTGGGGAATCTGAGAAAGGATATTTTTTATTTCATAGAAGCCTATTGTGACAAAGGAAATAGCATCACATAAAAAATAGATAGAAGGTTTCTGAGAAAGTCCTTTGTGATGTGTGAATTCATCTCACAGAGTTAGAAATTTCTTTTCTTGGAGGAGTTTGCTAACACTGTTTTCATAGAATCTGCAAGGGGATATTTGGGAGCGCATTGAGGTCTATAGTGAAAAAAGAAATATCCTCACATAAAAACTAGAAGGAAGCTTTCTGAGAACCTGCTTTCAGACGGATGAATTTATCTCACAGAGATAAACTCTTCTTTTCATCGAGCAGTCTGTTAACACAGTTTTCTTGGAATCTGAAATGGGATATTTCGGAGTGCATTGAAGCTTATGGTGACAAAGGTAATATCTTTATATAAAAACTAGAAAGAAGCTGTCTGAGAAACCACTTTGTGGGGTAATTCATCTCACAGTGTTACAAGATTCTTTTCATAGATCAGCTTGGTAGCACCATTTTTGTGGAATCTAAGAAGGGATATTTTGAATCACATTGATGCCTATGGTGACTAAGGAAATATCCTCAGATAAAAGCTAGAAAGAAGCTCTCTGAGAAAGTTCCTTGTGATGTGTGAATTCATTTCACAGAGGTACATCTTTGTATTCATGGAGTAGTTTGCTAACACTATTTTCATGGACTCTGCAAAGGAATATTTGGGAACACATAAAGGCCTATAATGAAAATGGAAATATCCTCAGATAAAAACTAGAAAGAAGCTTTCTCAGAAACTGCTTTGTGAGGTGTGAATTCATCTCACTGAGTTACATTGTTCTTTTCATTGAGCAGTTTGCTAACACTGTTTTCTTGTAATCTGCAATGGGATATTTCAGAGCTGATGGAAGTTTATGGTAAAAAAGGAAATATCCTCAGACAAAAAGTAGAAATAAACTTTCTGAGAGACTGTTTGGTCATTTCTGAATTCATCCCACAGAGTTAGACGATTCTTTCCATGGAGCAGTTTGGTAGCACACTTTCAGGGAATCTGAGAAGGGATATTATTTATTGCATTGAGGTGTCTTGTGAAAAAGGAAATAGCCTCAGATAAAAACTAGAAAGATGCTTTCTGAGAAACTTCTTTGTGATGATTCAACTCACAGAGTTACCCTGTTCTTTTAATTGAGCAGTTTTCTAACACTGTATTCCTGGAATGTGCAATGGGATATTTCGAAGCACATTGAAGCTTATTGCGACTAGGGAAATATACTCAGGCAAATAAAGAAGGAAACTTTCTGAGAAACTGCTTTGTGATTTGTGAATTCATCTCCCAGTGTTACACAATTGTTTTCATTTATCAGTTTGACAGCACTGTTTCAGGGGAGATTGAAAAGTGATGTTTTGGATCACATTGAGTCTATGGTGACAAAGGAAATACCCTCAGATAAAAACTACAAGGAAGCTTTCCGAGAAAATTCTTTGTGATGTGGGAAATCAATTCAGAGAGTTCTACCTTGATTTTCATGGAGCAGTTTGCTAAGGCTCTTTCCATGGAAACTGCAAAGAGATATTTTGGAGCACATAGAGGCCTATAGTGAAAAAGAAAGTATCTTCAGATAAAAACTAGAAAAAAGCTTTCTGAGAAACTGCATTGTGAGGTGTGAATTCATCTCACAGTGCTACACTGTTCTTTTCTTTGAGCACTTTGATAACACTTTTTTTTAATGGAATCATCAACAGGATATTTGGTAGCACTATGAAGCCTATGGTGACAAAGGAAATCTCAGGTAAAAACCAAAAAGAAAATTTCTGAGAAACTGCTTTGTGTTGTGTCAGTTCATCTCACAATCTACAATGACATATTTGGAGCGCATTGAAGACTAATGATAAAAATTAAATATCCATAGACAAAAATTAGAAACAAACTTTATGAGAAATTCCTTTGTGGTTTGTGAATTCATCTCACAGAGTTACACGATGCTTTCAATGGAACAGTTTGATAACTCTGTTTTTGTGGAATCTGAGAAGGGATATTGTGGATCGCATTGATGACGATGGTGACAAAGAAAATATCATCAGAAACAACTAGAAAGAAGCATTCTGAGAAAGTTCTTCATGATGTGTGAATTCATCTCACACAGTTACACCTTTCTTTTCATGGAGAAGTTTTCTAACACTGTTTTCCTGGAATCTGCAAGGGATATTTAGGAGTGCCATGAGGCCTAAATAGAAAAAGGAAATATCCTCAGATAAGAATCAGAAAGAAGCTTTCTGATAAACTGTTTTGTGATGTGTGAATTCATCTCACAGAGTTACAACCTCCTTTTCATGGAGCAATTTGCTAACACTGTTTTCTTGGAATCTGCAATGGGTTATTTCAGTGTGCATTGAAGCTTAGGGTATCAAATGAAATATCCGCAGATAAAACCATGCTCTTTGTGATGCTCTTTCTCACATTACAAAGAGCAACTGCTTTGTGATGTGAGAATTCATCTCACAGTGTTACAATGTTCCTTTCATTGACCAGATTGCTAACACTGCTTTTTTGGAATCTACAATGGGATATTTTGGATCAAATTGAAGCTTATGGTGACATAGGAAATATCCTCAGATTTACACTAGAAAGAATCTTTCTGAGAAACTGGTTTTTGATGTGTGAATTCATCTCACAGAGTTACACCTCTCTTTTCATGGAGCAGTTTAATGACATTGTTTTCATGGAATCTGCAATGTTGTATTCCAGAGCACTTTGAGGCCTGTTGTGAAGAAGGAAATATTGTCATATAAAAGCTAGAAAGAAGCTTTCTGAGAAACTACTTTGTGATATGTTAATTCATCTCACAGAGTTGCATGATTCTGTTCATGGATCTGTTTTGTCGCACTGCTTTTGTGGAATCTGCAAAGGTATATTTGGGAGCTCCTAGAGGTCTATGGTGAAAAAAGAAACCACTTGAGATAAAAACTACAGAGATGCTTTTTGTGAAATGGTTGTGATATGTGTATTCATCTCATAGAGTTTGAACTTTTGTTGATTGAGCAGTTCAGCATCACTGTTTTTGTGGTATCTAAGAGGAGATATTTGGGAGCACATTGAAACCTATGGTGAAAAGGGAAATATCCTCAGATTTAAACTAGAAAGAAGCTTTCTGAGAAACTGCTTTGTAATGGGTGAATTCATCTCACAGAGTTACACATTTCTTTTTATTGAGCATTTTTTTAAAAACGTTTTTGTGGAATCAGCAAAGGGATATTCGGAAGCCCATAGTTTCCAATGGCAAAAAAGGAAATATCTTCAGGCAAAAACTGGAGAGAAGCTTTCTGAGAAATTCCTATGTGATGTGTGCATTCATCTCATAGAGATAAATGTTTCAGCTGAGGGAGCACTTTTGCATCACTGCTTTTGTGGTGTCAGAGAAGGAATATTTGGGAGTGCATAGAAGCCTATGGTGGAAAAGGAAATAGCCTCATATAAAAACCAGAGAGAAGCATTCTGATACAACGCTGTGATGTGTTAATTCATCTCACAGCATTACATGATTCTTTTCATGGAGCAGTTTGGTAACACTGCTTATGGCCAATCTGAGAGGGAATATTTTGGATCACATTGAAACCTGTGGTGACAAAGCAAATATCCTCAGTTAAAAACTAGAAAGAAGTTTTCTGAGAAATTTCTTTGTGAAGTGTGAATTCATCTCACAGAGTTACACCTTTCTTTTCATGGAGCAGTTTGCTAACACTGTTTTCTGGGAATCCACAATGGGATACTTCAGAGCACATCGAAGCTTATGGTGACAAAGGAAGTATCTTCAGAAAGAAACTAGAAAGAAGCTTTCTGAGAAACTCCTTTGTGATTTTTGAATTCATCACACAAAGTTACACCATTCTTTTCATGGATCAATTTGGTAGCAGTGTTTTTGGGGAATCTGAGAAGGGATATTTTGGATTGCATTGAAAACTATGGTGACAAAGGAAATATCCTCAGATAAAAACTAGCAGGAAACTTTCTGAGAAACTTGTTTTTCATGTGTGAATTCGTCTCACAGAGTTACACCTTTCTGTTTTTGTAGCAGTTTGCAGAAACTCTTTTCGTGGAGTCTGCAAAGGGTTATTTGGGAGGACACTGAGGCCTATGATGAAAAAGGAAATATTCTCAGATAAAAACTAGAAAGAAGCATTCTCACAAACTGCTTTGTGATATGTGAATTCATCTTACAGAGTTACACCATTCTTTTCATTGAGAAGTTTGCTAACACTCTTTTCCTGGAATTTGCAATAGGTTATTTCAGAGTCGATTGAAGCTTAGGGTGACAAAGGAACTATCCACATATAAAAACTAGAAAGAAGCTTTCTGAGAAATCACTTTGTGATATGTGACTTCTTCTAACAGAGTTACACGATTGTTTTCAAGGATCTGATTGGTAACAGTGTTTTGGGGGAATCTGAGAAAGGGTATTTTGTATTGCATTGAAGATTATGACGACAAAGGAAATATCCTTAGATAAAAGTAGAAAGAAGCTTTCTGAGAAGTTCTTTGTGATGAGTGAATTCGTCTCACAGGTTACACCATTCTTTTCATGGAGCAGGTTGCTAACACTGTTTTCCTGTAATCTGCAATTGGATATTCGGGAGCACATTGAGACCATTAGTGAAAAACAACATATCCTCTGAAATAAACTAGAAAGAAGCTTTCTGAGAAACTGCTTTGTGATGTGTGAATTCATCTCACAGAGTTACAGTGTTCTTTTCATTGACCAGTTTGCTTACACTGTTTCTTGGAATCTGCAATGGGATATTTCGTAGTGCATTGAAGCTTAGAGTGAAAAAGGAAATATCCTAAGACAAAAACTAGAAGGAAGATTTCTGAGAAACTGCTTTCTGATTTGTGAATTCATCTCACAGAGTTACATGATTCTACTCATGGAGAAATTTGGTAGTACGGTTTTTGGGGAATCTAAGAAGGAATATTTTGGATCGCATTGAAGCTTATGGTGATAAAGGAAATATCCTCACAAAGATACTAGAAAGATGCTTTCTAAGAAATTCCTTAGTGAAATGTGAATTCATCTCACAGAGCTACACGTTTATTTGATGGAACAGTTATGTAGCACTATTGTGGGGGGATCTGAGAATGGATATTTTGGATTGCATTGAAGCGTATGGTGTCAAAGGAAATATCCTCAGATAAAAACTGGAAAGAAGCTTTCTGAGAAACTGCTTTGTGATTTGTGAATTCATCTCACAGAGTTACACGATTCTACTCATATAGAAGTTTGTTAGCTCTGTTTTTGGGGAATCTGAGAAGGGATATTTTGGATAGCATTGAAGCCTATGTTGACAAACGAAATACTCTCAGATAAAAACCAGAAAGAAGCCTTCTGAGAAACTGCTTTGTGATGTGTGAATTCATCTTGCAGAGTTACACTGTTCTTTTGATTGATCAGTTTGCTAAATCTGCAATGGGCTATTTTGAGCACATTGAAGCTTACAGTGACAAAAGAACTATTCTCAGACAAAAACCAAAAAGAACCTTTCTGAGAAACTGCTTTGTGATGTGTGAATTCATCCAACAGATTTACACATTTCTTTTTATGGAGCAGATTCGTAGTACTGTTTTTGGTTAATGTCAGAAGAGATATTTTTGATCTCATTGAAGCCTAGGGTGACAAAGGAATTATCCTCAGATAAAAACTAGAAAGAAGCTTTCTGAGAAACTTCCTTGTAATGTGTGAATTTATTTCACAGAGTTACACGTTTCTTTTCATGGAGAAGTTTTCTAACACTGTTTTCCTGGAATCTGCAAGGGATATTTAGGAGCATCACGAGGCCTAAATAGAAAAAGGAAATATCCTCAGATAAAAATTAGAAGGAAGCTTTCTGATGAAGTGCTTTGTGATGGATGAATTCATCTCACAGAGTTACACTGTTTTTTTGTATTGAGCAGTTTGCTTACACTGTTTTCTTGGAATCTGCAGTCTGATCTTTTGGAGCGCATTGAAGCCTATGGTGACAAAGGAAATATCCTCAGATAAAAACTAGAAAGAAGCTTTCTGGGAAACTTCTTCATGATGTGTAAATTCATCTCGCAGAGTTACCCCTTTCTTTTCATGGAGCAGTTTGGTAACACTGTTTTTTCTGGAATCTGCAAATGGATATTCGGGAGCGCATAGAATCCAATGGCGAAAAAAGAAAATATCTTCAGATAAAAACTAGAGAGAAGCTTTCTGAGAAATGACTTTGAGATGAGTGAATTCATCTCATAGATCTAAACGTTTCTGTTGAGGGATCACTTTGGCATCACTGTTTTTTTGGTGTCTGAGAAGGGATATTTGGGAGTACATGAAGTCTATGGTAGAAAAGGAAATATCCTCAGAATAAATAAAAAAAAAAAAAAAAAAAACTAGAAAGAAACTGTCTGAGGAAGTTGTTTGTGACGTGTGAATTCATTTCACAGAGTTACACCTTTCTTTTCATGGAGCAGTTTGCTAACACTGTTTTCATGGAATCTGCAAAGGAATATTTGGGAGTGCGTTGAGGTCTATAGCGAATAAAGAAATACCCTCAGATATAAATTAGAAAGAAGATTTCTAAGAAGCTGCTTTGTAATGTGTGAATACATCTAACAGAGTTACATTGTTATTTTCATTCAGCAGTTTGCTAACACTGTTTTCGTGGAATCTGCAATGGGATATTTGGGAGCAAATTGAAGTCTACGTTGACACAGGAAATATCCTCAGGTAAAAACCAAAAAGAAACTTACTGTGAAACTGCTTTAAATGAGTGAAATCATCTCACAGAGTTACAAAATTCTATTCATTGAGAAATTTTCTAAAACTTTTTTCATTTAATCTGCAATTGGATATTCAGGAGCACATTGAGGAATACAGTTTAAATGGAAACATTCTCAGATGAAAACTAGAAAGAAGCTTTCTGAGAATCAGCTTTGGGATGTGTAAATTCATCTCCCTATGTTACACCATTCTTCTCATGGAGCTGTTTGGTAGCACTGTTTTTTTGGTATCTGAGAAGGGATAATTTGGATCGCATTGAAGCCTAGGTTGACAAAGCAAATATCCTCAGATAAAAACTAGAAAGAAATTTTCTAAGAAACTTCTTTGTGATGCGTGAATTCATCTCACAGAGTTACATGATTGTTTTCATGGAGAAGTTTGCTGATGCTGTTCTCATGGAATCTGCAATAGGATATTTTTAAGCACATTGAAGCCTATGGTGTTAAAGGAAATATCCTCAGACAAAAAATCAAAAAGAAACTTTCTGAGAAACATCTTTGTGATGTGGGAATTCATCTCACAGATTTACACCATTATTTTCATGGAGCGGTTTGGTGACACTGTTTTTGTGGAAGCTACAAAGGGATATTCACGAGCTCATTGAGGCCTATGGTGAAAAAGGAAATATCCTCAGACAAAAGCTAGAAGGAAGATTTCTGAGAAACTGCTTTGTGATTTGTGAATTCATCTCACCGAGTTACATGATACTATTCATGGATCAGTTTGATAGCACTGTTTTTGGGGAATCTGAGAAGGGCTATTTTGGATCACATTGAGGCTGATGGTGACAAAGGAAATATCTTCAGATAAAAACTAGAAAGAAGCTTTCTGAGAAAGTTCTTTTTGATGTGTGAATTCATCTCCCAGAGTTACACTTTTCTTTTCATGGAGCAGCTTGCTAACACTGTTTTCCTGGAATATGCAAAGAGATATTTGGGAGCACCTTGAGGCCTATTTTGAAAAAGGAAATATCCTCAGATAAAAACTTGAAAGAAGTGCTCTGAGAAACTGCTTTGTGGTGTGTGAATTAATCTCACAGAGTTACACTATTCTTTTCATTAAGCAGTTTGTTTACACTGTTTATTTGGAATCTGCAGTCTGATATTTCAGAGCTCATTGAAGCTTATGGTGACAAAGGAAATAACCGCATATGAAAACAAGAAAGAAGTTTTCTGAGAAACCACTTTGTGATGCACTAATTCATCTCACAGAATTACGTGATTTTTCCATGTAGTAGTTTTGTAACACTGTTTTGGGGGAATCTGAGAAGGGATATTTTGGATCCCATTGATGACTATGGTGACAAATTAAATCTCTTCAGATAAAAAGTAGAAAGAAGTTTTCTGAGAAAGTTCCCTGTGATGTGTGATTTCATCTCACAGAATTACAGTGTTCTTTTTATGGAACAGTTGGCTAACACTGTCTTCATGGAATTTCCAATAGGATATTTGGGAGCACCTTGATGCCTATGGTGACAAAGGAAATATCCTCATAGAAAGAACAAAAAGAAGCTTTTGGAGAAACTGCTTTGTGATGTGTAAATTCAACTCACTGAGTTACACTTTTCTTCTCATTGAGCAGTTTGCTAACTCTGTTTTCTTGGAATCCACAATGGGATTTTTTTGGAGAGCATTGAACCTTAGGGTGACGAAGGATATATCATCAGACAAAAACTAGAAAGAAGGTTTCTGAGAAACTGTTTTGTGTTTTGTGAATTCAACTCACAGAGTTACACAATCCATTTCATGGAGCAGTTTGGTAGCACTGTGTTTTTTTGGGAATCTGAGAAGGGATATGTTGGATTGCATTGAAGCTTTTGGTGACATAGGAAATATCCTCAGATACAAACCAGAAGGAATCTTTCTGTGAAAATGATTTGTGTTGTGTGAATTCATCTCATAAAGTTACACCCTACTTTTCATTGAGAAATTTCCTAAGACATTTTTCATGGAATCCACAATGGGATATTTGGGAAAACATAGAGCAATATGGTGAAAAAGGAAATATCCTCAGATAAAAACTAGTAAGAAGCTTACTGAGAAACCACTTTGTGATGTGTGAATTCATTTCACAGAGTTGTATTTTTCTTTTCATACAATATTATGGTAGCACTGTTTTTGGGGATTCTACAATAGGATATTTTGGAGCCCATTGAAGTCTATGGTTACAAAGGAAATATTCTCAGACAAAAATAAAAAAGAAACTTTCTGAGAAACTGCTTTGTGACGTGTGAATACATCTCACAGGGTTACATGATTCTTTTCATGGAGCAATTTTTATCTTTTTTTGGGGGGAATCTGAGAATGGATATTTTGGGTCACCTTGAAGCCTATAATGACAAAGGAAATATAATGAGATAAAAGCAAGAAAGAAGTTTTCTGAGAAACTTCTTTGAGATATGTGTATTCATCTCACAGAGTAACAACTTTCTTTTCATAGAGAAGTTTGCTAACACTGTATTGATGGAATCTACAAAGTGATATTTGGGAGTGAGTTGAGACCTATGGTGAAAAAGGAAATACTCTCACATAAAACTAGAAAGAAGCTTTCTGAGAAACTTCTTTGTGATGTGTGAATTCATCTCACAGAGTTACACCACTCTTTTCATAGAGCAGTTTGCTAACCCTATTTTCATGGAATCTGCTATAGGACATTTTGTGTCACATTGAAGCCCATGGTGACAAAGGAAATATTCTCCCATAGAAACTAGAAAGAAGCTTTCTGAGAAACTTCTTTGTGATGTTTGTGATGTGTGAATTTATATCAGAGACTTACACAGTTCTTTTCCTTGGGCAGTTGGATAACACAATTCTCATGGAATCTGCAATAGGATATTTGGGAGTGCATGGAAGCCTATGTTGACAAAGGAAATATTCTCAGATAAAAATCAAAAAGATGTATTCTGATAAACTGCTTTGTGATGTGTTAATTCATCTTACAGAGTTACACCTTTCTTTTTATAGAGCAGTTTCCTAACACTCTTTTCTTGGAATCTGCAAAGGGATATTTGAAAGCGCATTGAGTTTTATGGTGAAAAAGGACATACCCTCAGATAAAAACTCAAAAGAATCTTTCTGAGAAACTGCTTTGTGATGTTTGATTTCATCTCACGTAGTTACACTGTTCTCTTCATGGAGCAGTTTGCTAACACTGTTTTCGTGGAATCTGCAAAGGAATATTTCAGAGCGCAATGAATCTTATGGTGAGAAGGGCGATATTCTCATATAAAAACTAGGAAGAAGCTTTCTGAGAAACCGCTTTGTGGTTTGTTAGTTCACCTCACAGAGTTTCACGATTTTTTTCATGGATCTGTTTGGTAGCCCTGTTTTTGGAGAATCTGAAATGGGATACTTTGGATATTATTGAAGCCTATGGTGGCAATGGAAATATCCTCAGATAAAAACTAGAAAGAAGCTTTCAGAGAAAGTTCTTTATGATATGTGATTTCATCTCACTGAGTCACACCTTTCTTTTCATGGAGCAGTTTGCTAACACTGTTTTTGTGGAGCATACAGAGGGATATTTTGGAGCGCATTGTGGCAAATAGTGAAAAAGGATATATCTTCAGATAAAAACTAGAAAGAAGCTTTCTGAGAAACTACTTTCTCAGAACCAAAAAGAAACTTTTTGAGAAACTGCTTTTTGTTGTGTGAATTCATATCACAGAGTAACACCTTTCCTTTCTGGAGCAGTTTGCAAACACAGCATTCGTGAAATCTGCAAAGTCATACTTGGGAGCACATTGAGGCCTATAGTTAAAAAGGAAATAACCTCAGATAATAACTAGAAAGAATCTTTCTGAGAAACTGCTTTGTGATGCATGAATTCGTCTCACAGAAGTACACCATTCTTTTCATTGTGCAGCTTGGTAGCACTGATTTTGGGGAAGCTGAGAGGGGATATTCTGGATTGCATTGACGCCTATGATGACAAAGAAAATATTCTCAGACAAAAAATAGAAAGAAGCTTTCTGAGAAACTGCTTTTTGATGTGTGAATTCATCTCACAGAGTTGCACCTTTCTATTGATGGAACAGTTTGATAACACTGTTTTTGTGGTATCTACTAGGGGATGTTTGGGAGCGCATTGAGGCCTATGGTGAAAAAGGAAATATCCTCAGATAAAAACAAGAAAGAAGCTTTCTGAGAAACTGCTTTGTGATGTTTGAATTCATCACACAGAGTTGCAGGATTCTTTTCATGGAGCAGTTTGGTAGCACTGTTGTTTTGGAATCTGAGAAGGGATATTTAGGATCACATTGACTCGTATGGTGACAAAGGGAATATCCTCAGACAAAATCTAGAATGAAGCTTTCTGAGAAAGTTCTTTGGGATGTGTGAATTCATCTCACTGGTTTACACCTTTCTTGTCATGGAGCAGTTTGCTAACACTGTTTTCATGGAATCTCCAAGGGGTATTTGGGAGTGCATTGAGGCCTATAGTGATAAAGAAAATATCCTCAGATAAAAACTAGAAAGTACCTTTTTGAGAAACTGCTTTGTGATTTGTGAATTCATCTCACAGCGTTACACCATTCTTTTCATTGAGCAGTTTGACTACATTGTTTTTCAAAATCTGGAGTAGGATATTTTTGAGTGCTTTGAAGCCTATTGTGACCAAGGAAATATCCTCAAACGAAAATCAAAAAGAGGCTTTCTGAGAAACTCGTTTATGATATGTGAATTCATCTCACAGAGTTACACTGCTTTTTTCATTGAGAAGCTTGGTAACACTGTTTCCTTGGAATCAGCAATGAGATATTTTGGAGCACATTGAAGCTGAGCCTGACAAAGGAAATATCCTCAGACAAAAACTAGAAAGAAGCTTTCTGAGAAAATACTTTGTGATTTGTGAATTCTTCTCACAGAGTTACATGATTCTTTTCATGGATCAGTTTGGTAGCACTGTTTTAGGGGAATCTGAGAAGGCATACTTCGGATCACATTGAAGCCTATGGTGACAAAGGAAATATCCTCAGATAAAAACTAGAAAGAAGCTTTATGAAAAAGTTCTTTGTGATGTATAAATTCCTCTCACAGAGTTACACCTTTTCTTTCATGGTGCTGTTTGCTAACCCCACTTTGGTGGATTTGCAAAGTGATATTTGGGAGCACATTGAGGCCTATAGTGAAATAGGAAATGTCCTCAGATAATAATTAGAAAGAAGCTTTCTGATAAACTGCTTTGTGATATGTGAATTCATCTCACAGAGTTGCAATGTTCTTTTCATTGAGCACTTTGCTAACACTGTTTAATTGGAATCTGCGATGGGGTATTTTGGAGGGCCTTGAAGCTTATGTTGACAAAGGAAATATCCTCATATAAAAACTAGAGAGAAGCTTCCTGAGAAACTGCTTTGTGATGTGTCATTTCACCTCACAGGGTTACATGATTCTTTTCGTCGTTCAGTTTGGTAGCACTGTTTTTGTGGTGTTGGAGAGGCGATATTTGGGAGTGCATGGATGCTGAAGGTGGAAAATGAAATATGGTAAGATAAAAACTAGAAAGAAGCTTTCTGAGAAATTTCTTTGTGATGGGTGAATTCATCACACTGGGTTACAGCTTTGTTTTCTGTGAACAGTTTGGTAGCACTGTTTTTAAGGAAGCTGCAAAGTGATATTCGGGAGCTACAAGAGGCCTAGTGTGAAAAAGGAAATAACTTCAGATAAAAAGTGGAGAGAAGTTTTTCAAGAAAAAAATTTGTGATTTTTGTATTCGTCTCATAGAGTTTAACCATTTTGTTGATTGAGCAGTTCAGAATCACTGTTTTTGTGGTATCTGAGAGGAGATATTTGGGAGCACATTGAAGCTTATGGTGAAAAAGCAAAAATCCTCAGATTTAAACGGGAAAGAAGCTTTCTGAGAAACTGTTTTGTGATAGGTAAATTCATCTCACAGAGTTACACCTTTCTTTTTCATTGACCAATTTGGTATCACTCTTTTTGTGGAATCCACAAAGGGATATACAGGAGAGCATAGAGTCCAATGGCAATAAAAGAAAGTTCTTCAGGTTAAAAACTGGAAAGAAGCTTTCTGAGAAACTCCTTTGTGATGTGTGCATCCATCTCATTGAACTAAACGCTTCTGTAAAGAGAGAATTTTGGCATCATTGTTTTTGTGGTGTCTGAAAAGGGATATTTGGGAGTGCATTGAAATCTATGGTGGAGAAGGAAATACTCTCATATAAACTAGAAGGAAGCTATGTGAGAAACTCCACGGTGATGTGATAATTAATTTCACAGAGTTACAGGATTCTTTTCATGGAGCAGTTTGGTAGCACTCTTTTTGGGGAAACTGAGAAGGGATATTTTGGGTCTCATTGAAGCCTATGGTGACAAAGGAAGTATCCTCAGAAAAAAAACAAAAACAAGTTCTTTGTAATGTGTGAATTCATCTCACAGAGTTACACCTTTCTTTTCATTGAGCAGATTGTTAACACTGTTTTCCTGGAATCTGCAATTGGATATTTGGGAGCTCATTGAGGCCTATGGTGAAAAAGGAAATATCCGCAGATAAAAACTTTAAAGAAGCTTTCTAAAAAAGTGTTTTGTGATGTGTGAATTCATCTCATAGAGTTACACTGTTCCTTTCATTGAGTAGTTTGATAACACTGTTTTCGTGAAATCTGCAATAGGGTATTTTGCAGCACATTGAAGCCTATGGTGACAAATTTAATAGCCTCAGACAAATAACAAAAAGAAGTTTTCTGAGAAACTCCTTTGTGGTGTGGGAATTCATGTCACAGATTTACACCTTCGTTTTCATGGAGAAGTTTGCTAACACTGTTTTCATGGAATCTGCAATAGGATATTTTGGAGTGCCTTAAGGCCCATAGTGAAAAAGGAAATATCCTCATATAAAAATTAGAAAGAAGCTATCTGAGAATCCCCTTTGTGATGTGTTATTTCATCTCACAGAGTTACACAATTCTTTTCATGGAACAGTTTTGTAGCACTGTTTTTGGGGAATCTGAGAAGGGATATTTTGGATCAGTTTGAAACCTATGGTGACAAAGGAAGCATCCACAGATAAAAACTAGAAAGAAGTTTTCTGAGAAAGTTCTTTGTGAACTGTGAATTCACCTCACAGAGAGACACGCTTTTTTCCATGGAGGAGTTTCCTAACACTGTTTTCCTGGAATCTGCATAAGGATATTTGGGAGCACTTTGAGTCCTGTAGTGAAAAAGGACATATCCTCAGATAAAAATTAGAAAGAAGCTTTCTGAGAAACTGCTTTGTGATGTGTGACTACATCTCACAGAGTTACACTTTTCTTTTCATTGAACAGTTTGCTAACACTATTTTCTTGGGATCTGCAATGGTATATTTAGTAGTGCTTTGAAGCTTACGGTGACAAACGCAATATCCTCATATGAAAACTAGATAGAAGCTTTCTGAGAAACCATTTCATGATGTGTTAATTCATCACACAGTGTTACACGATTATTTTCATGGATCAATTTGGTAGCAGCGTTTTTGTGGAATCTGAGAATGAATATTTTGGATCGCATTGAAGCCTATGGTGACAAAGGAAATGTCCTCAGGTAAAATTAGAAAGAAGCTTTCCGAGAAAATTCTTTCTGATGTGTGAATTCATCTCACAGAGTTACACCTTTCTTTCATGGAGCAGTTTGCTAACAGTGCTTTTATCATGGAATCTGCAATGGGATATTCCAGAGCACCTTGAGGCCTACAGTGAAAATGGAAATATCCTCAGATAAAAATTAGAAAGAAGCTCTCTAAGAAACCTCTTTGTGATGTTGGAATTCATCTTACAGAGTTACCCATTGTTCTTAATGAGCAGTTTGATAACACTGTTTCTGTGGAATCTGCAATAGGATATTTTTTTTACCACATTGCAGTCTATGGTGACAAAGGAAATATTCTCAGATAAAGACCAAAAAGAAGCATTCTGTGAAACTGCTTTGCATTGTGTGAGTACATCTCACAGATTTACACCTTTATTTTCATATAGTAGTTTGCTAACATTATTTTCTGGAATCTACAAAGGGATATTCTTGAGCACATTGAGGCAAACAGTGAAAAAGGATATATCCTCAGGCAAAAACTAGAAAGAAGCTTTCTGAGAAACTGCTTTGTGATTTGTGAATTCATCTCACAAGGTTACACGATTCTTTTAATGCAGCAGTTTGGTAGCACTGTTTTTAGGGAATCTGAGAAGGGATATTTTGGATTGCATTGAAGCCTATGGTGACAAAGGAAATGTCCTGAGATAATATCTAGAAAAGAGCTTTCTGAGAAACTTCTTTGTGATGTGTGAATTAATCTCACAGAGTTACACTGTTCTGTTCCTTGAGCAGTTTGCTAACACTGTTTTCTTGGGATCTGCAATGGTATATTTTGTAGCACTTTGAAGCTTATGGTGACAAACACAATATCCTCATATAAAAGCTAGATAGAAACTTGCTGAGAAACTGCTTCATGATGTGTTAACTCATCACACAACGTTACACAATTCTTTTCTTGGAGCAGTTTGCTAACACTGTTTTTGTGGAATCTGCAATAATATATTTGGGCATGCATTGAAGCCGATGGTGACAAAGGAAATATCCTCAAACAAAAACCAAAAAGAAGCTTTCTGAGATACTGCTTTGTGATGTGTGAGTTCATCTCACAGTTTTCCACCTTTCTTTTCATGGAGCAGTTTACTAGCACTCTTTCCATGGAATCTGAAAAGGGATATTTGGGAGCACTTTGAGGCCTATGGTGAAAAAGGAAATATCCTCAGATAAAAATTAGAAAGAAGCTTACTGAGAAACTGCTTTGTAGTGTGTGAATTCATCTCAAAGAGAAAAATCATCCTTTTCATTAAGCAGTTTGGTAACACTGTTTTTGTGGAATATGCAAAGGGATATTCGGCAGCAGATAGAGGTCAATGTTGAATAAGGAAATTGTTCAGGTAAAAACTGGAGAGAAAGTTTCTGAGAACTCTTTTGTGATGTGTATATTCATGTCATAGAGGTAAAGTTTTCTCTTGAGAGATCAGTTTGGCATCACTGTTTTTGTGGTGTCTGACAAGGGATAATTGGGAGTGCATGGAAGCCCATGGTGGAAAAGGAAATATCCTGAGATAAAAACGAGGAAGAAGCTGTCTGAGAAATTTCTTTGGGATGGGTGAATTCATCACACAGAAGTACACGTTTGCTTTCTTTGAGCAGTTTGGGAGCATTGCTTTTATGGAATCTGCAAAGGGATATTCAGGAGCTCCTAGAGACCCATGGTGCAAAACAAGGAAGAATTTTAGATAAAAATCTGAGAGAAGCCCTTCGGAAAAAGATTTTGTGTTGTGAGTTTTCAGCTTATAGAGTTTAAACTTTTTGTTGATCGAGTAGTTTATTATTAGCTATTTTGGGTAATCTGATGAGTGATTACTGTGAGCACACTGAAGTTTATGTATGAAAATGAGAAAACATCCCCCAGATAAAAACTGTTAGAAACCCCTGAGGAAAACGCTTCTGTGACGGATTTAACCTTGTCTCAGTTAAAACTTCTTTATCATCATGTAGTCGGTAGTAATTGTTTTGTGGAATCTGCAGGAAGGATATTTGGGATACAGAATCCAAAGGTTAAAATAGAAAATTCTCAGGTAAAACTGAGAGAAGATTTTGGAGAAACTCCTTTGTGGATGTATGTGCATCTATCCTATAGAGCTTGGAACATTTTGCTGAGGTGTAGCACTTCTGCACTTCTATTTCTGTGGTGGGTCTGGGAAGGGAGCATTTGGGAGCACATTGAACCCTGTGGTGGAAAAAAGAAATATCTCTAATATAAAGCCAGAAACAAGATTCTGGAAATACTGGCTTGTGGACGTGTTAATTCATCCTTGAAGCAGAGTAAATACGATTCTTTCATGGATCAGTTTGCAGCACTCGATTTTGTGGAATCTGAGAAGATATTTTGGATACATTGAAGCATGGCGGTGACAAAGGAAATATCCTTAGATTTAAATCTAGAAAGAAGCATTCTGGAGAAACTTCTTTGTAATGTGTGAATTCATTCTTCAGAGCGTACCATCTTTTAATTGATCAGTTTGTTAGCACTTTTCGTTTTCGCGGGAGGAGGCTGAAACAAAGATATATTGGAGCGCATTGAGGCCTAAGGGTAGAAAGAAAAATATTCTCAGATAAAAATAGGAAAGAATCATTCTTGAGAAAAATGCTTTGGTGATATTTGAATTCATCTCACAGTACTATATCAGGTTTTCGCATTGAATAGTTTATAACACTGTTTTCCTGTGGTAATCTACTCGTGATATTTTTGGAAATACATTAGGCTTTTATGGTGATATATGGAAATATCCTTTTATATAAAAACTAGAAAGAGGTTTCTCTTGAGAAACTGCTTTGTGATGTAAGCATCTTATCACATAGGTTATAATGATTCTTCTGCGGATCAGCCTTGTTGCAGTGTTTTGGGGAAACTTCGAGAATCTGCTATCTTTGAATCAAGCATGGAAGCCTATGGTGATAAAAGGAACATCCTCAGATAAAAACAAGAAGGAAGATTTCTGAGGAAAGTTCTTTGTGATTGCAGAACTCACCACAGAAATGGATACACCTTCCTTCTCGCTACGAGCAGCCTTACAATGCCATTCTCTGCTGAATCCGCATTTCTGGTGACATCCTGAGCGCATTGAGGCCTATATGAAAAGCAAAATACCTCTCATGTAAAAACCAGTAGCTGAAAACTCTTGAGGAAATAGTTTTGTGGATGTGTGAATTCATCTTACAGAGTTATACCTACACTTTCATTGAGCAGCCGAAAGCACACTTTGTTTCTATTGTATCTATGGTAAATATGTATTTTGATGCTTTAGTTTCCATTTGATATAAAAATATGCTCTTAGATAAACTCTAAATAAAGTTCTCCCGGCGAAACCGCTCTGCGACGCAGAATCTATCTAACTGAGTAACACCATCCTCTACAGAGAAGCTTCCATAACACCTTTCCATCTGATCCAAGTCGGATATCCATATTTACCATGAACATGGTGAAAACAAGAAATATCCTCAGATAAACTAGAAGGAAGCCTCTGAGGCACTACTTCTGTGATGTGAATCTAATCTAACTGGAGCAACACCATCCCTTTCTACCGAGAAGCCTACAACACTTTCATCTGATCCGCAGCCGATACCAGAGGCATTGAGGAATATGGTGAAAAGAAATATCCCCAGATAAAACTAAAGTGAAGCTTCTGAGATACTCACTTGTGATGTGTGGAATTTATCCTCATTAGAGTTGGCATTGTTTTGTGAAAGTATAGTTTGATGACACTGTTTCTTTCAAATCAGAATCTGACATTCTGATACTGAAGCTTATGGTGATAAAAGTAAATATCCTCATATAAAAAACTAGAAAGACTTTTCTGGTAGCTCTACTCTCTGATGTGCTAATTCACCTCACAAAGCTATATGATTGTTTCTACGGAGCAGTTTAGCACTCATTTTAAGATCTGAGAAAGGATATTTTGGATCACATTGAAACGTATGGTGACAAAGGAAATATCCCTGATAAAATCTAGAAAGAAACTTCTGAGAAAGTTCTTTGTGATGTGTGAACTATCTCTACAGAATTCACTTTATTTCATGGAGCAGTTTGCAAACACTGTTTTCGTGGATCCTGCAAAGGCACACTTGGGAGCAATTTGAGGCCTATGGTGAAAATGTTATCCTCAGATAAAACTTGGCAAAAAAGCTTTTACAAACTGCTTTGTGGATGGCTGGAATCTTACCTCACAGAGTTACACCTTTGTTTCTCATTGAGCAGTTTGGTAGCACTCTTTTTAGGGAATCTGCAAAGGGATTTTCTGGAGCTCATAGGAGCCTATGGTGAAAAAGGAATTAACTTCAGATTAAAACTGGAGAGAAGGTTTTTGAGAAACTGTTTTGTGATATGTGTATCTACATCATATCTTAGCCTATATTGATAAAAACCATTTGTTGATTGAGCAGTTTCTTTTATCACTGTTTCTTTGTGGTGTCTGAGAAGGAGCATTTGGGAGCCTATTGAGGCTGGATGATGGTGGAAAATGAATATGCACAGATAAAACAAGAAAGGAGCTTCCATGAAATTCCTCTTTTAATGGGTGGACCCATGTCCTGGAGGTAAAACTATCTTTTCATTGGAGCATTTTGCAACTCCTGTTTTGTGGTATGTGTCATGATATTTGAGTGTAG
Organism: Papio anubis; assembly: GCF_008728515.1. Taxonomy (NCBI): domain Eukaryota; kingdom Metazoa; phylum Chordata; class Mammalia; order Primates; family Cercopithecidae; genus Papio; species Papio anubis. Next base: position 23,744 of record NW_022169651.1, on the reverse strand, counting down.
AAGCCGCCAGGGCGGAAATACTTTGATAAAATCTAGGTGAATCTTTCGATTGTTTCTGGAGGATGATGGAATTTATCTTGGCGAGTAAATCTTTTTATTGAAATAGCGAGCATTTTTGGAAGACTTTTAATAATCTGCGATATACAGACGCCGGCGCCGGTCATCCTCTGCGCAAACCAGAGACAAGCTCCGATAACCCTGGTGACGCGCATCCACCTGGCAGATGCAAAAGACTCTGCCGAGTGCCAGCCTAAACACCTGCTCTTGGTGCTCTGAAGGCGACAATCGAGATACGGGCTTCGATGGGTGGAAAGGAAACATCTCTCAGATAAAATAATTTCGGTGTTGTGCTCTGAGAAATCTCCCTGGGATGCCTGAACTCACAAGGAAATACATCACCGCCTTATTTTCTGAGCAGCTTGGTTGTTTTATGGGAATCTGCAAAGGATATCTGTGAACCCTAGAGTCCTATGGGTGAGAAAGAAATAACTCAGATGAAAGCTGAGAAACCTTCGAGAAATGGTCTGATGTGTGTATTCATCTCTATAGGAGCTGTCCTTTTAGAATTCGAGAAAGTGCATCCCTCACTGGGTTTCGTGGCATCCCATGAGCTATTTGTATACATTGAAGCCTATGGTGAAAAGGAAACATCCCCAGACGTAAAACCAGAAAGAAGCTTCAGAAACTGCTTTGTGATGGTTGAATCTATCCTTACAGAGTTAAACTTTCTTTCATTGAGCAGTTTAGCCACTTGTTTTTGTGGGAAACCCAAAAGGGTTGGTCTATATTTACAGAGTCCAAATGGCCAGGGAAGATTTTAGAATTGAGAGAAGTTGAGGAAATCTTTTTAGGATAGGTGGGGACGACTTAGAGAGGAGCCTATCAGACGAGATAGTATTACTCCTGGACAATCACCGCCTCTTAAAAAGTAACTGCATAATGACATCTGTATTTCCACTCAGCTTCTTAAGTGGTAGAAAAAGAAAATATCCTCAGATAAAACTGGTGCTAGCTTCCTGAGAAATCACTTTTATGATGAATTTTATCTCTACAGAGTTAACCTTTTAATTGTGCAGTTTGGTACCCTGTTTTTGTGAAATCTGCATAGGGATACTTCGGGAATACATAGTAGAGGCTAAAGGTGAAAAGAAAATCTCCAGGTAAAAACAGGAGATAAGATTTTGAGAAACTCCTTTGTGATGTGTGCATTCATCTCGTAGAGCTAAATCGTTTCTTTGCTGAGGGATACTCGGCATCACTGTTTTGTGGATGTCTTCGGGAATGAATATTTGGGAGCCGCATTAACTCTTAAGGTGGAAATGAAATATCCTAATATAAAAAATAGAAGCTCTGAGAAACCACTTGTGAAGTGTTAATTCATCCTACAGATTACATGATTCTTTCTATGGGTCAGCTCTATGTGCACTGCTTTGGAGATTCTGAGAAGGGATATCTGAATAGGCATTGAAGCCTGTGGTGACAAAATGTTATCCCTCAGATAAAACTAGAAAAGAAGCTTCTGAGAAAGTTCCTTGTGATGTGCGGGACTCATCTCAGAAGGTTGCACCTTTATCTATAGACAGCTCTGCTAACACTGTTTCATGGAATCTGCACAGGGATATTCCTGGAGTGCATTGAGGGCCTATAGTAAGTAAATATCCTCATGTAAAAACTAGGAAGGAAGTTTTCTGGAAACAGCTTTGGTGATATGTGAATTCATCTTACAGAGTTAATTGTTCTCTTTCATTGAGAAGTTTGATAACACTCTTTTCGTGGAATCTTGCAATAGGGTATTTAGGAAATACATTGAAGCTCTATATTGATAAAGGAAACAATATCTTCTAAATAAAACCAAAAATAAGCTTTATGGTGAAACTCCCTTTTGTGATGTGGTGGAATTCATCTCACTTGAATAGTACTCATTCTTTTATTGAGAAGTTTATAATATTATCTTCCAATAATCTACAAATGGACATCTGGAGATTGAGGAATACGCAAAAAGGAAATATCTCAGATGTTCAGAAAGAAGCTTTAGAATCCTTGCTTTGTGGATGTGTGAATCCCTATCTCACAGGTCAACCATCCCCACCCATGTTCCGCCCGCCAACCGCCCCAAACCCCAACTGATATTCTGGAGCTATTACTGGAAGCTTATGGTGACAAAGTAAATATCCCTCTCTACATGAAACCAGGAAAGAAGCTCTTCTGAGTAGTCAGCTCTGCTGTGGGGCTGACCCATCCCACAAATCACACGACTTTCTCTCATGGAACAGCCCCATAGCCCTTTACTTTGGGGCAATCCGAGAAGAGATATATTTTGATCACTTTGAAACTACTGCTGTGCTGAAATATCCCTAGATAAAATTACATAATGAAGATTTCTAGAAACTGTTTTTGATGTGTGAATTCATCTAACAGAGTTTTCACCGTTCTTTCTTCCATTGAGCAGCTCTATTAACACTGTTTTCGTGGAGACCTGCAAAGGGATATTCTCTTGGAGGCTCTGAGACTCCATGGGTGAATAAGGAAAATATCCTAAGACAAAAACTTTTCAGGAAGCCAGCTCTCTCAGAAACCGCTCTGGTGATGAACTCATCCCCATTTTATTATCAACCGTCACTTCCAATCCACCAGCCCACTGCCAACCCTCCAGATCTCCCCGACAACCCGCAAGTCTTATAGTGACAAAGGAAATATCCTCATATAAAACCAGAGCAGCTTGCTACTGAGCAGAAACCATTCCCTGATGCCAATCCATCCCCACAGAGCCACATGACACTTTCACAGATTTCAGTCGGCAATTTTTGCTTTTGGAACTTGATGGGAGTATTTTGATTGCATTTGAAGTTTAGGTGATAAAGAAATTTTCTAGATAGAAATCTTAGAAAGATTTCTGAGAAAGTTCTTTTGATGTGTGTGAATTTCATCTCAGGAGTTACACTCCCTTTCTATGGAGCAGCTCTTGAGAACACTGGCTTCATGGAATCTCGCACAGGGATATTTGGGAGGGCATTGAAGATTATCATGACAAAGGAAATATCCCTAGATAAAACCAAAGAGAAGCTGTGAAACTGCTTTGCAATGTGTGAATTCATCCTCACTGAGTAAATATTATTATTTCTATTGGTAGTTTGCCAAATCAGTTTTCCTTTTAATCTCTTTCAATGGTATATTCCCTTGGGATACATCTAGGAATAATATAGTGAAATATGAAATATCCTCAGATAAACTAGGAAAGAAGCTTCTAGAAACTACTTTGTGATGTGTGTACCCATCTCATAGAGCTAAATCATTTCTGTGGGAGCACTTTGGCATCACTGTTTTGTGGTTTCTGAGAAGGGATATCTGAGAGCTCATTGGCTTCATGGTGGCAAAGAAATGTCCTCAGACAACAAACTACCATGAAGTTTGTAAAATTCCCCAATAAAACTACAGTGAATCTTTCTGAGAAACTGCTTGGATGTATTCTCACCACAGGTTTACACATGCTTTCCACTGCACCTTCAACACTGTTTTCGCGGGACCTGCAAGTGATATTGTGACTTGAGGCTCAGAAAAGAAAAAGGAAATATCCCTGATGAAAACTTGAAAGAAGCTTGGAGAAACTGCTATCTGATCTGTGAATTCAACTCACAGAGATACACTTTCCTCCTTCAAGGACATTCTAAGTTTCACTCTTTTGTTGAGTTCTGTTGGGATATTTCCATTCACAAATGAAAGTATACGGTCAAAGGAAGATCCTCAATTAAAAAAGGTGAAAGAAGCTGCAAACTACTCTGTGATGTGTGAATTGCCCATGCGAAATGAAATATCCTCAGATAAAACCTCAAGGAGGCCTCTGTAACCATTTTGTTGTGGGGAACTAGCTCACAGGAGGACATCATTGTTTTCAGAAAAAGTTTGCTACACAGTAAGTTTCTGGAAGCACATGCAATGAGACAATTGAGGTTTTGTTCAGCGCCAGCCTCAGCTGAAAAGAAGCTTTCTGGAGAAACTGTTTCTGGATGTGTGAATTCAACTCACCTGGAATTACACCTGTATTTTAGAAACGCTTACAGCCCTGGTTTTTGGTGGAATCTCAGGATCACCGGATCGCTATGAAGACCTCAGAGGAAATACTCTGATGTCCAGAAAGAAGCTTGGAGAAACCGCTTGTGATGTGAATTCATCCAATAGAGTAGATTCTCACAAGAAAGCTACCTACAGCTGTTTTCATGGAATCTGCATTAGTGATATTTGGGAGGGCATTGAGGCCTATGATGAAACAGGAAATATCCTTAGATGAAAACTAAAGGAAGCTTTCTGAGAAACGGCTTTATGATGTTATTCGTTTTAGAGAGTTATACTTTCACATCATGGAGCAGTCTATTACCACTGTATTTGGGGAATGTGAGAAGTATATATTGGATCACATTAGATTTCCAGCTGGAGAAAGAAATATTCCCTCACTAAAAACGTGGGAAGAGAGAAAGACGGGAGCATGATATTGAATTAGGAATTGAGCTCCCAGTCTCCCAGCTCCCAGCTAGTTTAATTGAAGACAGGTGATTTCTGCATTGTCAACTGAGGTGTTGGCTCCATATCTCACTGGAAAGCTGACACCCCAGGCTGGCTGGGGCTGCAGCCCTGACCAGCTAGGAGCTTGTGCTTGCGGGCGAGGCATCAGCCTCGCCCAGCCAAGGGGAAGGTAACCTTTCCTAGCCAGGGGAACTGAGACACACAACACCCGTAAAATCGGGTAAACTCCCACCCCCATATTGCCACAAAACGGGCAATGACACAGTGCATCCCACACCCGGTCGGGAGGGTCCCACGCCTGCAAGAGCCTTCCTCATTGCTGGGGCATAGCAGTTGTGATCTAACCCAAGGCAGCAATGGGGGGAGGGGGCGCCCCACCTGCTAGAGGCTTGGGTGAAAATAAAGCCCGGGAAGATTGAACTCATGGTGGAGCTCACTCTGCAGCTCAAGAGGTATTGGTCTCTGTAGACTTCCATCTCAGAACAGGGCACGCCAAAACAACAACAACAACAACAACAACAAAAGTAAAGTGAGAACCTCGCAGACCCAACAACTCCTGGTCTGGTGCTTGAAGAGAGTGGTGTTTCTCCCAACATGTGGAGGTTGAGATCTTGAGAACTGACAGACTGCCTGCTAAAATGAGTCCCCTGACCCCCTGAGTAGCCTAACTGGGAGACATCCTCCACAGGGCAGACCGTGACACCCTGCACAATCTCTAATGCAGGTGGAGTACACCCCAAGAGAGGAAGCCCGGGTTGGGGCACCAGACAGGTACACCTGCTGTTCAGCAGTATTCTATCTTCTGCAGCCTCTACTGCCGACACCCAGGCAAATGTCTGGAGTGAACCCTAAGCAGTCTCCACAGACTCCAAGAAGCTAAGAGGGTCCCACCTGTAGAAGGAAAACTAGTCAGGTGTGCAAACAGGTAGGACACTCATCAAACCCCATCAGTTCGTCACCATCATCAAAGACAAGAGGCTGATAAAACCACAAAGATGGGGAAAAGGAGGGCAAAAGCTGGATATTCAAAAATAAGAGGGCATCTCCCCTCCAAGGAACGTGCAGCTCTAATACAGCAACGGATCAAAGCTTGGATGAGGAGAAGCCGACGAATGCATGAGGAGAAGGCTCCAGTCCATCTAAACTCTCAGAACACAAAGGAGGAATTACACCCAGCGCAAAGAAACTAAAAATCTTGAAAAAAAGAGGGAAGAATTGATAACCAGAATAATTAATGCAGAGAAGACCATAAACAAACAAGAACAGAGATGAAACCAAGAGAAATATGGCAAAATGCACAAGCCTAGTAACTGAATCATAGGACTGGAAGAAAGAGTATCAGCTTATTGAGATCAAATGAATGACATAGAAGGTACAAACCTAAAGAAAGAAATGAACACAGCCTACAAGAAGTATGGATTAGTAAAAGACCAAATCTACTCTGATTGGGGTCCCTGAAAGTGAGGGGGGGGAACCAAGTTGGAAACACCTTCAGGATATCATCCAGGAGGCAGAACTTCCTAACCTTAGTAGGGCAGGCCAACATTCAAATTCAGGGAAATACAGAGAACACCACAGTATACCTTAGGAAGAGCAACTCCCCACACATGGCACTGCCAGATTCACCAAAAGCTAAAGAAGGAAAAAATCTTTAAGGGCAGTCAGAGAGAAAGGTCGGTTACACGCTGGAACATCAGATCTGGGTCAGCAGATCTCGGCAGAAACCTCCCACAAGCTGTAAGACAGTGGGGGGCCAATATTCAACATCCTTGCAGAAGAGTTCTAAACCAGAATACCCCATATCCAGCCAAATTAAGCTTCATATCAAGGAGAAATAAAATCCTTTATAGATACAGCACAAGCTAATAGATTTTGTCACCACCCAGGCCTGCCTGCATAAGAGACCCCAAGGAAGTACTAAACATGAAAGGAAACAACCAGGTACCATATTGCAAAAACATGCCAAAATGTAAAGACTATCGAGGCGTTAGGAAGAAACTGCATCAAACTAAATCGAGCAAAATAACCAGTTAATATAATAATGGCAGGATAAATTCACACAGAACAATCGTAACCTTTAAATGTAAATGGACTAAATGTCTAAATTAAAATATATCACAGATCATAAACTGGATAAAGAGTCAGATTCCATCAGTCTGCTGACATTCAGGAGGACCCATCTCACACGAGAGAGCCACACAAGACATAGGGCTCAAAAATAAGGATGGAGGAAGGTCTACCAAGCAAATGAACAAAAAAAGCAGGGCTAACACAGCCCCTGACAAAATGACTTAAACCATCAAAGATCAAAGACACAAAGAAGGTCATTACATAATGGTAAAGGGATCAATTCAACAGGAAGAGCTAACTATCCTAAATATATATGCACCCAATACAGGAGCAATCTAGATTCATAAAGCAAGTCCTAGAGACTTACAAAGAGACTTAGACCCTAAGGGCCACATTAGCTGTGGAGAATTTCAACACCACTCCACTGTCAACATTAGACAGATCAACTATATGAAAGACAATGATATACAGGAATTGAACTCATCTCTGCAGCAAGCAGACTCCTTATTAGACATCTATGGCAACTTTCCACCCCAAATCAACAGAATATACATTCTTCTCAGCACCACATCACACTTATGCCAAACGGGACCATAGTTAGTAAGCAAAGCACCTCAGCAAATGTACAAGAACAAAATTATAACAAACTGTCTCTCAGTGACCGCAGCAATCAAACTAGAATCACAGGACTAAAGAAACTCAATCACAAAACTGTCAACTACATGAAAACTGAATAACCTGCCTGAAATTACCATTGGCACACAACGAAATGAAGGCAGAGAAATAAAGATGTTTTAAACCAATGAGAACAGGTACAAATATACCATAGAATTCCTCTATACATTTAAAGCTATGAGGGAAATTTATAGCACTAAATGTCCACAAGAGAAAGCTGGAAAGATCTAAAATTACACCTAACATCACAATTAAAAGAAATAGAGAGAATCAAGAGCAAACACATGCAAAAAGCTAGGCAGAAGGCAAGAAATAACTAAGATCAGAGCAGAAGTGAAGAAGATAGAGATTACTGTGGGAAACCCTCCAAAAATCAGCCCCAACCAGAGTTGGTTTTTGAAAAGATCAAACAAACCACAGACCACTAGCAGCACTTAATAAAGAAATTAAAACGGAGAAGAATCAACAGATTCAATAAAAAAAGATGGGGCAAGACATCACCAACACCGACCCCACAGAAGCAAACTACCATCAGAGAATACTATAAACACCTCACGCAAATAAACCAGGAAATGTAGGAAAAAAAGGGATAATTTTCCTGGACACTTACACTTCCCAAGACTAAACCAGGAAGAAGCTGATTCCCCCAGACCAATGCTCAGGGGGTAAAATTGAGGCAATAATTGCTTAGCTCAACCAAAAAAAAGTCCAGATGGATCATTATGCCGAATTCTAACAGAGGCAAGGAGGAGCTGGCACCATTCCTTCTGGAAACTATTCCAATCATTAGAAAAAGAGGGAATCCTCCACAATCCCATTTGTAGGAGGCCAATATCATCCTGATACCACAAAGCCTGGCAGAGACATGAAAAAAGAGAATTTTGCACTCAATATCCCTGATGAACATCGATGTCAAAATCCCTACAAAATACTCAGTAAAACTCAGATCCAGTACCATCAAAGTTAGGCGACGCATCATGATTGGGAATGGGCTTCATCCCTGGGATGCAAGGCTAGTCCACATTCGCAAACTAATCAACGTAATCCAGCATAAACAAACCAAAGACAAGAACCAGTATGATTATCATATTGATGCAGAAAAAGGCTTTTGTACCCAACAGCCCTTTCAGTGCTAAAAATTGACAAATTCCGGTTTTGATGGAATGCACCAAAAACAATAAGAGCTATTTCTGACAAACCCACAGCCAATATCATACTGAATGGCGTCCGGCGCCCCTTTGAAAACTGAATAAGATAGGGGATATTCCCTCTCACCTACCCTATTCTAAACATACTTGCTGGGAAGTTCTTAGGGTAAACAGGCAAGTGATATAGAGAAAGAAATCATGCATTCAGTTAGAAAAAGAAGAAGTCAATTGTCCCTTCTTGTGATGACATGATTGTTGTATATTTAGAAAACCCCATCTCAGCCCAAATCTCCTGTTTATTAAGCAACTTCAGCAAAGTCCAGGATAAAATTAATGTGCAAAAACGCTATTTTGTACAATCAGTACTAGGACAATAGAGGTTTCTCAAATCGAATGGGAACTATCCACACAATTGCTTCAGAATATATACCTAGAATCCAACTGGGAGCTGGAAAGGACCTTCAAGGAGAACTACAAACCACACTGCTCAGGGAAACAAAAAGAGGACACAAACAAAATGAGAACTTACTCAGTGCTCATGGTTAGAAGAATCAATAATAAGGAAAATGGGCCATACTACTGCCTGGTTATTTATAGATTCAATGCCATCCCCATCGGGTGCTACCAATGAGTTTCTTCACAGAATTGGAAACAACTGCTTTAAAGTCTACATAGAACCAAAAATGAGCCTGCATTGCCAAGACAATCCCCTAAGTCAAAAGAAACAAAGCTGGAGGCATCAATGCTACCTGACTTCAAACTATACCATAAGGCTACAGTAACAAAACAGCATGGTAACACAGTGTACCTCAAAAGAGATAATCGTCGTGGAACAGCAAAACACAGTCCCCGTGAAATGGGCCCACACATCTACAGCCATCTACATCTTTGATTAAACCTTGAGAGAAACAAACAAGCAAATGGGAAAGGATTCCCATTTAATAAATAGAAGTTGAAAATTTTCATAGCCAAGTAGAAAGCTGAAACTGGATCCTTTCCTTACCCCATGCTGAGCCATCCAAGAGTTTGGTTTCAGAGACTGAAATGTTCAACCTATCACCATAAAAACCCTAGAAGAAAACCTAGGTAAATTCATTCAGGCTATACGATGGGCAAAGACTTCATGTTCAAAACACTAAAAAGTAATGCAACAGTGCCAAATTGATTTCAAATGGATTCATTAAACTAAAGAGCTTCTAATAGCAAAAAACTACCATCACAGATGTGGAACAGGCAACCTACAGAATGGGGAGAAAATTTGCACCACTTCCATCTGACAGTGGCCAATATCCGAACCCCAACCTGTCTCCAAACTGATCCCACCTGATAAATGCACGATGTCTCCACAGCCAACAGACACATGAAAAACACTGCATCACTGTCCATCAGAGAAATGCAACCAAATCAATAATGAGATACCATCTTGCCACCATAGAGTGGCGACCAAAAGCCAGGAAACAAATGTATGGAGAGGATGCTGTGGAGAAATAGGAAATCACTATATAAATGTTAGGTGGTGGGATTGTAAACCATTCAAACTATGTGGAAAACAGTATGGGGATTCCTCACAGATCTAGAACTAGAAGTTCATATGACCCAGCCGACATCCCATTACTGCATATACCCAAAGCTAGATTATAAATCATGCTGCTATAAAGACATTACGCACACGCATGTTTATTGCAGCACTATTCACAATAGCAAAGACTTGGAATCAACCCAAATGTCCACCTAGTGAGCAGACTGAGGAAGAAAATGTGGGTACATATACACCACAGAATACTATGCAGCCATAAAAAGGATGAGTTCGTGTCGTTTGTAACATGGATGGCAGCTACATGGGAACCATCATTCCTCAGCAAACTGGTCGCAAGAGAACAGGAAAACCAAAACACCAGCTCTCAACGCAGTAGTGGGAAACTGGAACAATGAGATCACTGGGACCATGGGAAGGGGGAACATCAGCACACTGGAATACCATCAGGAGGGGGGGGTGGGGAGGGATTGCATTATGAGTTATACCTGATGTAAAGTTTAATTTATTGATGGTGCTGACGAGTTGATAGAATAAATAGAAAGTATAAATACATAAATAAACTCAGACAAAGAAAAAGAATATAATTTAGAATCCAGCAGTATAATAATAATAAATAAATAAATAAATAAAATAAATGAGGAAATATCTGACGAATGGGAATAAAAGCTGGAGAATGAAAGTGGAATGACAAGAGCAGCAATAAAGAGTGCCGGGAGAAATTCCATAACACTGCTCAAAGGGAATTGGATACTGGAGTTACTGAGGATAGTGCAAGTATCCCCACATAAAACTAGAATTCTTCTGAGAAACTACCAGGATGAGTTAATTCATCTCTCATACAGAGGTAAAGGATTCTCTTTAATCAGTTTGGTAGCAATTGTTTAGGAACCGAAGGACATTTTCTAAAACATGAAGCCCATGGTGACAAAAGAACATTCGCCACTCAAACTAGAGCCAAATCATTCTGAGAGAAACTTCTCTTCATGATGTGTGAATTCATCCTAATATTACACATATTTCTATCATGGAGGTTAGGCCGCATAACACTGCTTTCATGGAATTCTGTAAAGCATTGTTTTGCAGCACATTGATCCCATGGTGAAACAGGCATCACATAAAAACGAAAGAAGGAGAAACTGTTGTGATGTGGGAATTCATCTCTACAGAGTTACAGAGCTACCAGCAGTTTGCTACACTGTTTCGTTGGAATCTGCAATCAGGTATTTCGGAGTGCATTGTAGCTTATGGTGACAAAGGGAATATCCTCTGATAAAAACTAGAAAGAAGTTTCTGAGGAAGTCCTTGATGATGTGTGGATTCATCTCACAGAGTAACACTGTTGTTTTCCCGAAGCAGTTTGCTAACACTGTTGTCATGGAATCTGCAAAGGGATAATTGGGAAGTTGATACTCAGTTAAAAAGGAAATAATCTCAGATAAAAAGTAGAAAGATGCCTTCTGAGAAACTGCTTTGTGATGTGTGAATTTATCTCACCGAGTTACACAGTACTTTTTATTCAGCAGTTTGATAACACTGTTTTCGGTGGGATATGCACAGGATATTTTGGGAGCTACCAAAGCCTATGGTGAGACAACGGAATATCTCAGATAAAGCTGGGGGTAACAATCTTCTAAACTGCTTTGTGATTTCCAGAATTCACCTCATAGAGTTAGCATGATTGTTTTTCATAGGATTATTTTGTAGGTCCTTGTTTCTTTTGGGTGAATCTGAGAAGTGATATTCTGGACTCCATTGAGTTTGCAGTGAGAAAGAAATAATCAACAGATAAAACTAGAAAGAAGCCTTCATAGAAAGTTCTTTGTGATATGGAAATTCATCTCACAGAGATACAGCTTTGTTTTCATGCAGCAGTTAGCTACCACTGTATTTGTGGAATCCGCAAAGGGATATTTGGGAATGCATTTAGGCCTATGATGAAAAAGGAAGCATCCTCCGATAAAAACTAGGAAAGAAGCTCACTGGATGAAACCGCTAGGAAAAAGGCTAATTCTATCTGCCAGAAAGTTAAGGCACCATACTTTCATTGAGTAGTTTGTTAACACTGCAGTGGAATCCACAAGAAATAATCGGAGCCATTGAGACCTTTGGTGAAAAGAAATATCCTCAGAAAACGGAATGAAGCTTCTATAACCGTTTTGTGATCTGTGAATTCATCCTTTGTGAGTGCTTGCACTGTTCTTTTCATTGAGCAGTTTGCTATCACTGTTTTCTTTGTATCTGCAGTTTGATATTTCAGAGCAAATTGAAGCTTATGGTGCAATTGTCAATATCCTCATAGAAAAAGCAGAAAGAAGATTTCGGAGAAACCACTTCTTGATGTGTAAATTCATCTCACAGAGTTACATTTTTTTCATGAAACAGTTTGGAAGCACTGTTTTTGGGGAATCTGAGAAGAGATATTTTGGATCGTATTGAAGCCTATGGTGACAAATGAACTATCCCTAGATGAAAACTAGAAAGAAGGTTTCTTTGAAAGTTCTTTGTGATGTGTGAATTCATCTCACAGAGTTACACCTTAATTTTCATGGAGCCATTTGCCAACACTGTTATCGTGGAATCTGCAAGGATATTTGGGAGTGCATTGAGACCTTATAGCCTGCAAGAAATATTCAGGTAAATACTGAGATAAAGCTTTCTGAGGTAAACCAGTTTGTGTTGTGAATTCACATTCAATGAGTTACACCATTTTTTTATTTATTATTTTATTATTATTACTTTTAAGTTGTAGGGTACACCATTCTTTTGTCTAGTTGATAACTCTACTTTTGATATTCAATAATGATATTTGGGAATTCAATAGCTTCCATGGTGACAAAGGAATTATCCTCAGATAAAAACCAAAAAGAACATTTCTGAGAAACTACTTTGTGGTGTGTGAATTCATCTCACAAAGTTACAATGTTCCTTTTATTGAACAGTCAACACTGTTTCGTGGAACTGCAAAAAAGTATTATTTGAGAGAGCTTTGAAGTTGAAGGTGGCAAAAAGAAACACCCTCTTATAAAAAACAGCTAAAGCCTTCGTGAAAACACTTTCTGATGTGTGAATTCATTTCACAGAGTTACCCGACCCTTTCATGTAGCTGCTTGTTAGCACTGTTTTGGAATCTAGAAGGAGATTTTGGACCCACGTGTTTCCATGGTGAAAAGCAGCCATCCTCAGATAAAACTAGGAAAGAAGCTGAGAAAGTTCTTTGGAATGTGCGAATTCATCTCACAGAGTTACACTTTTCTTTCCTCATGTGATAAAGTTTTCTGCACTGCCTCTGGTAAAGCAATATTTGTAGCACATTGATGCTTATAGAGAAAAAAGGAATGTACTCAGATAAAAAACTAGAAAGAAGCTTTCTGGAGAAAATGCTTTAGATGTGTGATTTCATCTCGCCAGAGTTACACTGTTCTTTGATTTCACAGTTAACACTGTTTTCGTGGAATTTGCAGTAAAGGGATATTTGGGATTGCATTGAGGTCTATAGTGAATAAGGAAATATCCTCAAATGAAAACTAGAAAGAAGCTTTCTGAGAAACTGCTTTCTTGGATGTGTGATTTCCATTTCACAGAGCTACACCATTCATTCATTGAACTGTTAGGTGCACTGTTTTGTGAATCTGCAATAGGATATTTGGGAGTGCATTGAAACCTAGACAAAAGAAAATATCCTCAGATAAAACCAAAAAAGTTTTGAGAATCTATAGTGATGTGTAATTCATCTCACAGAATTACAATTGTTGTTTCTATTGAGCAGATTGCTAACACTGTTTCTTTGAAATCTTCAATGGGATATTTCAGATCTATTTACTTTATGGTGACATAGGAAATATCCTCAGATTAGAACTAGAAAGAAACTTTCTGAGAAACTGCTTTACATGTGAATTCATCTCCCAGAGTTACACCTCTTTCATGGCCAGTTTGGTTTACAACAAGTTTTCATGGATCTGGGCATTGTTATATTCCGTGAATGCATTGAGGCCTATTGTGAAAAAGGAAGATCTCATATATGTCCAGGAAAGAAGCGCTCCTAGAAACCACTTTTGTGATATGTTAATTCATCTCTGAGAGAGGTACACGATTCTTTTATGGGAGAAGTCAGAAGCTGTCTTTTGGTGTCTTAGAAGGGATATTTGGGACAATGGACGCCGCATGGTGGACAAATAAATATCCTGAGAAAAGAACTAGAGAAGCTTTCTTGAGAAATCTTTGCATATTAATCATCATCACACGAGTTACACTTTGTTTTCGTAGAATTGAATACTGAGTTGGTGGTGCACTGTTTCTTTAGGTGGGAACAACCCAAAGGATATTCGGGAACTCCTAGAGGCCTACAGTGAAAAAGAAACAACTTCAGATAAAACCGGGGAGATGCCTTTGAGAAATGGTTTTGTATAGTGGGTGTATTCATCTCATAGAGCTTGAAATTCTTCATTGGTTAGGAGTAGGTCATCACTGTTTTGTAGGACCCAGAGAGATATTTGGGCCACATTAGAGCCCGCAAGCAAGGAATTATCCTCAGATATTCTAAATTAGAAAGAAGCTTTCTTGAGAAACTGCTTTGTGATGGAATGCAATTTATCTCATGAGTTACACCTCTTTTTTCATATTGAAGGTTTGCCAAACTGTTTTTGTGGGATCTTGCAAGGATATTCCGGGGCCCATAGGGTCCAATAGCGAAAAAGGAAATATCTTCAGGTAAAAACTGGAGAGAAGCTTTCTGAGAAATCCCTTTCTGATGTGTGCATACATCTCATAGAGATAAACGTTTCTTTTGAGGGAGCACTTTGGCATCTCTGTTTTTTTGGTGCCTGAGAAGGGATATTTGGGAGTGCATTGAAGCCTATGGTGGAAAAGGAAATATCTTCAGATAAAAACTAGAAAGAAGCTCTCTGAGAAACTGTCTTGTGATATGAGAATTTATCTCACAGAGTTAAACCTTTCTATTCATTGTGCAGTATGGTAGCACTGTTTTTGTGGAATCTGCAGGGGGATATTAGGGAGCGCATAGAAGTATAAGGTGAAAAAAGAAAATTCTTCAGGTAAAACTTGGAGAGAAGCTTTCTGAGAAACACCTTTGTGATGTGTGCGTTCATCTCATAGAGGTAAGGATTCCTGTTGAGGGAGCACTTTGGCATCACTCTTTTTGTGGTGTCTGGGAAGGAATATTTGGGAGCGCATTGAAGCCTATTGTGGAAAAGGAAATAACCTCATACAAAAACCAGAGAGAAGTTTTCTGAGAAACTGCTGTGATGTGTTAATTCATCTCACAGAGTACACGATTCTTTTCATGGAGAAGTTTGGTAACACTGTTTATGGTGAATCTGAGAAGGAATATTTCAGATCACATGGAAGCCTATGGTGACAAAGGAAATATCCTCAGATTAAAAACTAGAAAGGAGATTTCTAAGAAAGTTCTTTGTGATATGTAAATTCATCTCACAGTGTTATACCTTTCTCTTCATGGAGCAGTTTGCTAATACCATTCTTGTGGGATCTGCAAAAGGATATTTGGGAGCACATTGAGGCCTATAGTGAAAAAAGACATGTCCTCAGATAAAAACTAGAAAGAAGCTCTCAGAAACTCCTTTGTGATGTTGGAATTCATCTCACAGAGTTACACCGTTCTTTTCATTGAGCTGTTTGCTAAGAATGTTTTCTTGGAATATGCAATAGGATATTTGGGAACACATTGAAGCCTATGGCGAAAAAGGAAATATCCTCACATAAAAACAAATAAGATGCTTTCTGAGAAACTGCTTTGTGTTGGATGAATTCATCTCACAGAGTTACACTGTTCTTTTCATTGAACAGTTTGTTTAAACTGTTTTCTTGGAATCTGCAATGGGATATTTTTAAGTGCATTGAAGCTTTGGATGACAAAGGAAATATTCTAAGACAAGAGCTGAAAAGAAGCTTTCTGAGGAATTGCTTTATGATTTTTGAGTTCATCTCACAGAGTACACAATTCTTTTCATGGAGCAGTTTGATCACACTGCTTTTGTGGAATCTGCAATGTGGAAAAAGGAAATATCCTCAGAATTAAACTAGAAAGAAGTGGATGGTGGAATAGGAAATCTCAGATAAAAACTAGAAAGAAGCTTTCAGAGAAATTTCTTTGTGATGGGTGAATTCATCACACAGAGTTACACCTTTGTTTTCTTTGAGCAGTTTTGTTTTTATGAAATCTGCAAAGGGATATTTTGCAGTGTTTTTATGTTTTTATGGAATCAGCAAAGGGATATTCGGGAGCTCCTAGAGGCCTACGGTGAAAAATGAAATAAGTTCAGATAAAAACTGGAGAGAATCTTTGTGAGAAACGGTTTTTTGATGGGTCTGTTTATCTCATAGAGTTTGTCCTTTTTTTTATTGACCAATTCTTCATCACTGTTTTTGTGGTATCTGAGAAGAGACATTTGGGAGCACATTGAAGCCTATGGTGAAAAAGGAAATATCCTCAGATTTAAACTAGAAAGAAGCTTTCCAAGAAACTGCTTTGTGGAGGGTGAATTCATCTAACAGAGTTACACTATTCTTTTCATTGCATAGTTTGGTAGCACTGTTTTTGTGGAATCTGCAGTGGTATATTTTGGGAGCGCATAGAGGCCTAAGGTAGAAAAAGAAAATTCTTCAGGTAAAAACTGGAAAGAAGCTTTCAAAGAAACTCCTTTGTGATGTGTGCTTTCGTCTCATAGAGCTAAACGTTTCTGTTGAAGGAGCACTTTGGCATCACTGATTTTGTGGTGTCAGAGAAGGGATATCTGGGAGGGTATTGAAGCCTATAGTGGAAACGGAAATATCCTCAGGTAAAAGCTAGACAGAACCTTCCTGAGAAACTACTTGGTGATGGGTCAATTTATCTCACAGTTACATCATTCTTTTCATGGAGCAGTTCTTTAGCACTCTTTTTGTGGAATCTACAGAGGGATATTTAGGAGCGCATAGAGGCCTGAGGTGAAAAAAGAAAATTCTTCTGGTAAAAACTGGAGAGAAGCTTTCGGAGAAGTGTCTTTGTGATGTGTGCATTTGTCTCATAGAGCTATACGTTTCTGTTGAGGGAGCACTTTGGCATCACTCTTTTTGTGGTGTCCAAGAAGGGATATTTGGGATCACTTTGAAGCCTCTGGTGGCAAAGAAATATCCTCAGATAAAAACCAAAAAGAAGCCTTCTGAGAAACTCCTTTGTGATGTGTGAACTCATCTCACAGAGTTACACCATTCTCTTCTTTGAGCAGTTTGCTAACATTGTTTTCTTGAAATCTGCAATGGGATATTTTGAAGTGCATTGATGCTGATGGTGACAAAGGAAATATACTCATATAAAAACTAGAAAGAAACTCTCTGAGAAACTGCTTTGTGATGTGTTAATTCATCTTCCCGTGTTACATGATTCTTTTCTTTTTTTTTTTTTTTTTTTTTTTTTTTCAGACGGAGTCTCGCTCTGTCGCCCAGGCTGGAGTGCAGTGGCCGGATCTCAGCTCACTGCAAGCTCCGCCTCCTGGGTTCACGCCATTCCCCTGCCTCAGCCTCCCGAGTAGCTGGGACTACAGGCGCCCGCCACCTCGCCCGGCTAGTTTTTTGTATTTTTTTAGTAGAGACGGGGTTTCACCGTGTCAGCCAGGATGGTCTCGATCTCCTGACCTCGTGATCCGCCCGTCTCGGCCTCCCAAAGTGCTGGGATTACAGGCTTGAGCCACTGCGCCCGGCCCATGATTCTTTTCATGGATCAGTTTGGTAGCACTGTTTTTGTGGTGTCTGAGTAGGGGTATTTGGGAGTGCATAGAAGTCGATGGTGGAAAAGGAAATATCCTGAGATGAAAATTACAAAGAAGCTTTCTGAGAAATTTCTTTGTGATGGGTGAATTCATCACACCAAGTTACACTGTTGTTTTCTTTGAGCAGTTTGCTAGCACTGTTTTAAAGGGATATTCGGGAGCTCATAGAGGCCTACAATGAAAAAGGAAATAAATTCACATAAAAACTGGAGAGAAGATTTTCGAGTAAGGGTTTTATGATGGGTGTATTCATCACAAAGAGTTTAACCTTTTTGTTGATTGATCAGTTCGACATCACTGTTTTGTGGTATTTGAGAGCAAATATTTGGGAGCACATTGAAGCCTATGTGCTTCAAAAGGAAATATCCTCATATTTAAACTAGAAAGAAGCTTTATGAGAAACTGCTTTGTGATGGGTGAATTCATTTCACAGAATTACACCTTTACTTTCATTGAGCCGTTTGGTAACACTGTTTTTGTGGACTCTGCAAAGGGATATTCAGGAGTGCACAGAGTCCAGTGGTGAGAAAGGAAATATTTTCAGGTTAAAAACTGGGGAGAAGCTTTCTGAGAATCTCCTTTGTGATGTGTGCATTCATCTCAAAGAGCTAAAGGTTTCTGTTGAGGGAGCACTTTAGTATCATTGTTTTAGTGCTGTCTGAGAAGGGGAATTTGAGGGTTGCATTGCAGAGCCTATGTTACTTGGAAAGGAAATATCCTCAAGATAAAATTAGAAAAAGCTTCCCTCTGAGAATTGCTTGGTGATGGCTGTGATTGAATTCATCCTCACAGGGGTTACATGATTCTTTTCATGGAAGTTTGGTAGCACTGATATTGGGGAATCTGAAGGGATAATTTGGATCACCTTGAAGCCTATGGTGAAAAGGAAATATACTCAGATAAAACAAGAACTGAAGTTTTCTGAGAAACTGCTTTGTGATGGGTGAATTCATCTCACACAGTTACACTGTTCTTTTCATTAAGGAGTTTGCTAACACTGTGTTCTTGGAATCTGCAATGGGATATTTTTGAGCACATTGAAGCTTAGAGTGACAAAGGAAATATCCTGAGATAAAAACTAGTAAGAAACTTTCTGAGAAACTGTTTTGTGATTTGTGAATTCATCGCACAGAGTTACCTGATTGTTTTCATGGAGTAGTTTGGAAGCACTGTTTCGGAGAATCTGAGAAGGGATACTTTTGATTACACTGAAGCCTATGGTGACAAAGGAAATATCCTCAGATAAAAACTGGAAAGAAGCTCTCTGAGAAAGTTCTTTGTGATGTGTGAATTCATCTCACAGAGTTACGCCTTTGTTTTCATGGAGCCATTTGCTAACACGGTTTTTGTTGAATCTGAAAAGGGATATTTCAGAGCGTATTGAGGTTTATGGTGAAAACCTAAATATCTTCAGATAGAAACTAGAAAGAAGCTTTCAGAGAATCTGCTTTGTGATTTTTGAATTCCTCTCACAGTGTTACATTGTTTTTTAAACTGAGCAGTTTGCTAACACTGTTTTCATGGAATCTGCAAAAAGATATTTGAATGCGCATTGAGGCATAAAATGAAAAAGAAAATAAGCTCAGATAATACATAGAAAGAAGCTTTCTGAGAAACCGTTTTGTGATTGTGAAAACATGTCACAGAGGTACATAATTGTTTTCATGGATCACTTTGGTAGCACTATATTTTTTGTGGAATCAGAGAAGGGATACTTTCATCGTATTGAAGCCTATGATGACAAGCGAAATATCCTCAGATAAAAACTAGAAAGAAGTTTTCTGAGAAAGTTCCTCATGATGTATGAATTCATCTCACAGAGGTACAGCTTTCTTTTCATGGAGAAGTTTGCTAACTCTGTTTTTGTGGATTCTGCTGAGGGATATATAGGAGCGCATTGTGGCATATGGTGAAAAAGGAAATATCCTCAGATAAAAACAAGAAAGAAACTTTCTGAGCAATTGCTTTTAGAATTCTGAATTCATCTTACTGTGTTACACTGTTCATTTCATTGAGCAGTTTTCTAACATTGTTTTATTCGAATCTGGAATGGGATATTTTGGAGCATATTGAAGCTTATGGTGACATAGTAAATATTCTCATAGAAAAAGGAGAAATAAGCTTTCTGAGAAACTGATTTGTGATGTATTAATTCATCTCACCAAGCTAAATGATTATTTTCATGAATCAGTTTGGTAGCACTGTTTTTGGGGAATCTTAGAGGGGATATTTTGTATCGCCTTGAAGCCTATGGACAAAGGAAATATCCTCAGGTGGAAACTAGAAATAAGCTTTCTGAAAAAGTTACTTGTGATGTGTGAATTAGCCTCACAGAGTTACACGGTTCTTTTCATTGAGTAGTTTGCTAACACTGTTTTCTTGTAATCTGCAATGGGATATTTTGCAGTTCATTGAAGATTACGGTGACAAAGGAAATACCCTCAGACAAAAAACTAGAAAGAAGCTTTCTGAGAAATTTCTTTGTGATTTGTGAATTCACCTCACAGAGTTACACGATTCATTTCATGGAGCAATTTGGTAGCACTGTTTTTGGGGATCTGAGAAGGGATATTTCAGATCGCACTTAAGTCTATGAGGACAAAGGAAATACCCTCAGATAAAAACTAGAAAGAAGTGTTCTGAGAAAGTTCTTTGTGAAATGTGAATTCATCTCACAGAATTACATCTTTCTTTTCATGGAGCCATTTGCTAACACTGTTTTTGTAGAATCTGCAAAGGTATATTTGGGAGCACATTAAGGACTATTGTGAAAAACTAAATATCGTCAGCTTTCTGAGAAACTGCTTTTTGATGTGTGAATTCATCTCACAGAGTAACACTGTTCCTTTCATGGATCAGTTTGGTAGCACTGTTTTTGGGGAATCTGAGAAGGAATATTTTGGATGGCACTGAAGCCTATGTTGACAAAGGACATACCCTCAGATAAAAGCTAGAAAGAAGTGTTCCTGGAAAATTCTTCATGATGTGTGAATTCACCTCACAGAGTTACACCGTTTTTTTCATGGGGCCGTGTGCTAACACTGTTTTCATATAATCTGCAAAGGGATATTTGGGAGTGCACTGAGGAATATACTGACCAAGGGAATATCCTCACATAAAAAGTAGAAAGAAGCTTTCTGAGAAACTGTTTTGTTATGTGTGAATTCATCTCACAGAATTACACTGTTCTTTTCATTGAGCAGTTTGCTAACACTGTTTTCATGGAATCTCCAATGGTATATTTTGGAGTGCATTGAAACTTATGGTGGCAAAGAAAATAGCCTCAGATAAAAACTAGAAAGAAGCTTTCTGAGAAACTGCTTTGTGATTTGTGAATTTATCTCACAGAGTTACACCGTTCTCTTCATAGAGCTGTTTGAAAACACTATTTTAGTGGAATCTGCAAGGGAATATTCGGGAGCACATTGAGGCCTATGGTGAAAAAGGAAATATCCTCAGATAGAAACTAGAAAGGAGCTTTCTGAGAAACTACTTTTTGATGTGTGAATTCATCTCACAGAGTTTCAGTGTTCTTTTTATTCAGCAGTTTGCTAACCCTGTTTTCTTGGAATCTGCAATGGGATGTTTTGTAATGCATTGAAAATTATGGTGACAAATGAAATATCCTCAGACAAAAACTACAAAATAGCTTCCTGAGAAACTTCTTTGTAATTTGTAAGTTCATCTCACAGAGTTACACGGTACTTTTCATGGAGCAGTTTTGTAGCACTGTTTTTGGGGAATCTGAGAAGGTATATTTGGGATCGCATCAAAGCCTACGGTGACAAAGGAAATATCCTCAGATGAAAACTAGAAATAAGCATTCTGAGGAAGTGTTTTGTGATGTGTGAATTCGTCTCACAAAGGTACAACTTTCTTTTCATGGAACTGTTTGCTAACACTCCTTTCGTGGAATCTGCCAAGGGATATTTTGGAGTGCTTTGAGGCCTATGGTGAACAACTAAATATCCCCAGATAAAAACTAGAAGGAAGCTTTCTGAGAAACTGCTTTGTGATGTTTGAATTCATCTCACACAGTTACACTGTAATTTTCATTGAGCTGTTCGATAACACTGTTTTCATGGAATCTACAAGGGATATTTTGGAGAGCATTGAGGCCTACAGTGAAAAAGTAAATATCCTCACATAAAAACTAGAAAGAAGCTCTCTGAGAAACTGCTTTGTGATGTTTGAATTCATCTCACAGATTTACATTGCTGTTTTCATTGAGTAGTTTTCTAACTCAGTTTTCTTGGAATCTGCAATGGGATATTTCGGAACGCATTGAAGCTTATAGTTACAAACGAAACATCCTCAGACAAAAACTGGAAAGTGACTTTCTCAGAAACTGCTTTGTGATGTATGTATTCATCTAACAGAATAACACCTTTCTTTTCGTGGATCAGTTTGCTAACAGTATTTTCTTGGAATCTACAAAGGGATATTTTGGAGTGTGTTGAGGCCTATGATGATAAAGGAAATATCCTCTGAATAACACTTGAAAGAAGCTGTCTGAGAAACTGCTTTGTGATATGGGAATTCATCTCACTCATTTACACCACTCTTTTAATGGAGCAGTTTTGTAGCACTGTTTTTGGCGAATATGAGAAGGGGTACTTTGAATCGCATTGAAGCCTATGGTGACAAAGGGAATATGCTCAGATAAAAACTAGAAATAAGTTTTCTGAGAAATTTCTTTGCGATGTGTGAATTCATGTGAGAGGGTTACAAAATTCTTTTCTCAGATCAGATTAGTAAAACTGGTTTTGGGCAAACTGAGAAGGGATATTTTGGATCGCATTGAAGCCTATGGTAACAAAGGAAATATCCTCAGATGAAAACTATAAATAAATTTTCTGAGAAATTTGTTTGTGATTGTGAATTTGCCTCCCAGAGTTACACCTTTCTTTTCATAGAAAAGTTGCTAACCCTGTTTTCGGGGAAACTGCAAAGGGATATTTGGGAGTGCCTTGAGGCCTATGGTGAAAAAGGAAATATCCTCCAATAAAACCAATAAGAAACTTTCTGTGAAACTGGTTTGTGATGGTTGAAATTATCTCACAGAGTTACACATTTCTTTTCATATAGCTGCTTGCTAACACTGTTTTCCTGGAATCTGCAATAGGATATTTGGGAGCACATTAAAGCCTATGGTGACAAACGACTTATCCTCAGAGAAAAACAAAAAAGAAGCTTTCTGTTAAACTACTTTTTGATGTGTGAATTCATCTCACAGAGTTACATCTTTCTTTTCATGGAGCAGTTTGGTAGCACTGTTTTTGGGGAATCTGAAAAAGGATATTTTGGATTTCATTGAAACATATGGTGATAAAGGAAATATCCTCAGAAAAAAACTAGAAGGAAGTTTTCTGGCAAACTTCTTTGTGATGTATCTATTCATCTCCCAGAGTAACACCTTTCATTTCATGGAGCTGTTTGCAAACACTGTTTTCATGGAGTCTAGAGAGGGATATTTGGGAGGAGTTGAGGCCTATGGTGGAAAAGGAAATATCCTCATATTAAAGGTAGATAGAATCTTTGTGAGAATCTGCTTTATGTTGTGTGAATTCATCGCACAAATTTACACTGTTTTTTTTTGCATTGAGCAGTTTGCTAACACTCTTTTTTTGGAGTCTGCAAAGGGATATTTTGGAGTGCATTGAAACTTATTTTTACAAAGGAAATATCCTCATATAAAAACTAGAAATAAGCTTTCTGAGAAAGTTCTTTGTGGCATGTGAATTCATCTCACAGTGTTACAATTTTTTTTTTCATGTAGCAGAAGCTAACACTGTTTTCATGGAAAACAACAGGATATTTGAGAGCACATTGAAGCCTATGGTGACAATGGAAATATCCTGAGACAAAAACAAAAAAGAAGCTTTCTGAGAAACTGCTCTGTGATGTGTGAATTCATCTCACAGATTTACAACTTCCTTTTCATGATGGAGTTTACTAACACTGTTTTTGTGGAATCTGCAAAGGGATATTCACGTGTGCCTTGAGGAATAC
>NW_022169650.1:0-1040 GCF_008728515.1 Papio anubis | reverse complement strand
GGGGGGGTGGTGATTACAACAAAAGAAGGTGAAGCTACTCTATGCATCTGTGTTTAAAGTGTCATCTCACAGAACTCATCCCTGCAGACCCACCAGGCAGGTGCTGCACCCTCGCATGTCACTGTAATATTCCTTAAGGAAGGCCATGTTCCACAGTGGGTCAGCCTCTCAGTGCCGGTGGAGCCTGTTGTGATAAAATTTCCTCTCTAGTCAGCCTTTCTACAGGGAGCATAATCCCATGTGTGTCCTAATAGGCTGGAGCACTTTCCCAGGGCTGCCATAACATGCACGCTGACTGAAGGGCTTAACCACAGAAATCTGGTTCCTCACAATTCTGGAGACTGGAAGCCCAATGTCAAGCTGTCAGTCTGGGGTGGTTTCTCTGGGCCTCTCTCCTTGCCGTGGAGATGGCTGACTTCTATCTCGGTCAGCACAGGGTCTTCTCTTGAACTTCTCTGTGCGCTGACCACCTCTCCTTGTAAGAACCCCAGGTATATTAACTTAGGGGCCACCCTAATGAACTCACTTCTCCTGAATTACCTCTTGGAGAACTCTGTGTCCAAACACAGTCACATTCTGAGTCTCTAGGGTTGAGAATAGAAACAGTTACATTTGGGGGAGGGGACACAATTCAACCCATAAAATACACAAATCCTCTGCGGAAGACACACACCCGGGAAAGGGAAATCTGGGTGAAAGGATGTGCAGATAGCAAGTTTCAACAGCTCTAGCCAGTTAACTTTCCAAAAGGGCTCCAGCTGCTCACAGGGTCACCAGCAGCCTCTGAACATAGCTGCTTCATTGAACACAACCTCCCCTGAATACTAACATGTTCTTAACTTTTTGTCAATCTGCTGTCTGTGTGGCAGAGAAAATCACCTTGTTTCATTTCCACTTTAAACCATACATTTCTGTAACTTTTCCCGGTTTCTATACCTGCCTGCGTTTTCTCTTCCACGAGTCGCCTGGCAGATCCTGGGCCTTGGGATGCGCTTCCTCCCACCCTGCAGTCTTCCGGCATTTTCCCCTTGGCCAGGGCT
>NW_022169649.1:0-1040 GCF_008728515.1 Papio anubis | reverse complement strand
GAAAGCTTCTGTCTCTTTGTTATCGGAGGATATTTCCATTGGCCCTACAGTCTTCATAGAGATCCGAAATATCTGTTCTCACATTCCACAGAAATAAGGCTAGCAAAGAGATCCACGAAATACAGATGTAAATATGTGAGATGAATTTACCGAACACTAAGAAGTTTCTCAGAAAGCTTCTTTCCAGATTTCTTGTGAAGATATTTCCTTTTTCACCATAGCCGTCTATGAGCTTCCAAATATCACTTTGCCAATTCAACAAGAACTGTCTTAGCGAAAGGATTCTTGAGAGCAACACTGTAACTCTGTGACATGATTTCAAGGAACACAAAGAAGTTACTCAGAAAGCTTCTTTCTCTTTGTTATCGGAGGATATTTCCTTTGGCCCTATAATCTTAAAAAGGATACGAAATATCTGTTCTCTGATTCCACAGAAATAAGGCTAGCAAAGATTTCCACGAACTACAAATGTAACTCTGTGAGTGGAAGTCACACATCACAGAGTTGTTTCTCAGAAAGATTCTTTCCAGATTTCATCTCAGGATATTTCCTTTTTCACCACAGCTCTCTATGGGCTTCCCAATATCACTATGCGAATTCCACAGAACTGTCTTAGCGAAAGGCTTCTTGAGGGGAAAGCTGTAACTCTGTGGGATGATTTCACAGAACACAAAGAAGTTTCTCCGAAAGCTTCTTTCTCTTTGTTATCGGAGGATATTTCCTTTGGCCCTACAGTCTTCAAAGGGATCCTAAATATGTGTTCTGAGAGTCCAGATAAATAAGGCTAGCAAAGAGATCCACGAAATACAGATGTAACTCTGAGAGATGAATTAACAGAACACTAAGCAGTTTCTCAGAAAGCTTCTTTCCAGATTTCATCTGAGTTTATTTCCTTTTTCACCATAGCCCTCTAGGGGCTTCCAAATATCACTTTGCCAATTCCACAAGAACTGTCTTAGCGAAAGGCTTCTTGAAGGGAAAGCTGTAACTCAGTGAGATGATTTCACAGAACACAAAGAAGTTTCTCAGAAACTTCTTTG
>NW_022169648.1:0-1040 GCF_008728515.1 Papio anubis | reverse complement strand
CTTCGCCATAGTTACTGGCGGGGCCTGCAACAATGGGAGCGGCAAGGGGCGGGTCTCAGTCTCCCCTTTCAAATATTCACGAGGCTGGCCTGGGGGTGGCCATTCCAGACCTTCCCCTAAAGGCGCAGTAGGTGGCACAGTTTCTTTTATAAGTCTCTGGAGATTAGCATACATACCTTCCCGTTTCTCGCCCTTTTTTAAACGAGACTGTCATCTATCTCTAGTCTTACCCTCTAGTGGTAAATATCTGTACCCAAATGCACTTTTAAATTATTTAACTTCTTTTCTTTGAATTCTCTAAGGACATCCTAAAGGAGATATCATTATGTATTTTGCAGTCCCTCTGAGTGGTAAGGCTTCAGATAATTTCTAATACTTTGCAAGACATAAAAAGTTTGGAGAATGACAGCACTGGGTTGTTTGGGATGCATGTTGGCATTCATGATAGTCATTGGTGCTGTTCTCCAAATATTTTCAGTTCACTTTTTATGAAAGTATTCTGACTCTTCCATCCCACCTACTTAAATTTTCACATGGCCACATGACAGTTTTTTTTTTTTTTTTTCTTTGCCAATGGAGGTGAGAAGAAAATAACATGTGACTTTTTCAGGAGAAATTTCCAAGACACAGAGTTCTATTCCACATGCTTTTTTCTCTTTTCTGTAGCAATGGGGATCTTATAGATGGTCCCTCCTTCCGTCTGGATTCCTGTGTTAGGATGATACAGCACAGAGCTACCTCTCACCTGACCCACGATGAGATGTATATAAATGAGGAAGAAGATTTTTGAGCCACTGAAATTTGAAGGTTGTCTGTCACCACAGTTTAACCTAGCTCCCATTGACTGATACAAGGCTGAAGAATGAGTCCAAACTGGATCTGGACAAGACATGTGAAGAACACTCCAGGTTGAGTAAAATTCAAGTGTTGTCTCAAAGATAACAGCATGATATGTTATTGGGTGGTTGTAGGATAAATAAGGTATATCAGGTCAGAATAATGAGAAACTCAACTTTAAAAGACGGTGCTGATTTGGACTG
>NW_022169647.1:0-1040 GCF_008728515.1 Papio anubis | reverse complement strand
TTGAGATGGAGTCTCGCTCTGTCACCCAGGCTAGAGTGCAGTGGCGCGATCTCAGCTCACTGCAACCTCTGCCTCCTGGGTTCAAGCAATTCTCCTGCCTTAGCCTCCCGAGTAGCTGGGACTACAGGCGCATGCCACCATGCTCAGCTATTTTTTGTATTTTTAGTAGAGTTGGGGTTTCACTGCGTTGACCAGGCTGGTCTGGAACTCCTGACCTCAAGTCATCTGCCTGCCTCAACCTCCCAGAGTGCTAGGATTACAGGTGTGAGCCACCACGCCTGGCCTAGGTATCTTACCTTTCCACCAAAACTTTCGCCTCCATCTCAGTGAAAAACATCACCATTCACTTATTCCAGGTAGAAACCTCAAAGTGAACTGGCAACTTAAAAAAATTTTTTTTTTGCCTAAATTGTGAAAGTATTCTGAATTATATTCAGTTTCTCCTTCTCATTATTGACTTAGTTCAGAGCCTCAGTTTCCCATCTGGACCACACATTGACTGCCACCCCACCTGACTGTCATTCTGGACACTAGCACTGCGTTTGTGTCACTCTCCGTAATCAACCATGGCTCTCTGCTCCCAGATCACACCTCCAGCCCCAGTATGGCGGCTCAGGGACCTTCCCTCGACCCCACCTGCCTTATCACTAGTGCCTCCACCCACTCCCCCACAGCCCATGAGGGCTCTGCTTAGCACTTCCTCGTGCCTGGATTCTCCCGCGCAGTTTGGGTGACCTGGAGTGCTCTACTCATCTAGTTTAGCATGTTCCATTGGATGTCAACACCCAGCTCCACATTTGGCCATTAAGAGATCTCTGCAGTCCTAGGCAGCTCTGGGCTTCCACATCCAGGGACCAGGGCCTCCCCTCTTCCAGCTCTTGTTGCGTTACAATGAAGGTGCCGGCTGGATGGCACAGGGGAGGGCTGTACAGTGTAGGTGCAGACAGTGTGGCATAGGTGAGGACTGGACAGCAGAGGCAGTGGCTGCATGATGGAGATGAGGGCTGGACGGGGGAGGTGAGGGCTGGACGGGGGAGGCG
>NW_022169646.1:0-1040 GCF_008728515.1 Papio anubis | reverse complement strand
ATGATGATGGTAGTAATATAGCAGCTGACATTGGTTCGTCTGTGTGTGGCATCTTGTTTCATTGACTGCATGAAACCTTTAAAAGAATGGTATGAAGCAAGCTCTCTCCTACTTCAGGATATGAAAGAAGAACAAACTAAACCCAAGCACAGTGATTGAAGGACACAATACGGATTGGAGTGGATAAAAATAAAATGGAGAATGGAAAAAGAATAGAGGAAATTAAAGAAACCAAAGTTGATTCTTCAAAGTAAAATCAACAAACTTGACGACCATTAACTAGACTGACTAAGAAAAAAAGAGAGAAGATTAAAATTACGAAAATCAGAAATGAAAATGGAGTCTGAGCATGGTGGGTCATCTTTTAATCCTAGCATTTTGGAAGATCACAATGGGAGGATCTCTTGAGGCCAGGTGTTTGGACCAGTATAGGTAACCTGGGGAGACCCTCCCTCTACAAAAAAACTTAAAAACCAATTAGTTGGGCATGGTGGCATGCATCTGTAGTCCTAGTATCTTGGGAGGCTGAAGAAGGAGAATAGCTTGAGCCCAGGAGGTTGAGGCTGCAGTAAGCCATAATCACGCCACAGTATTTCAGCCCGGGCTGGCCTACAAAGTGAGAGCCTGTCTCTCACTCTTAAAGAAAAAAAAAAAAAGTAAAGTAAAGAAAAAGAAAATGAAGTGATTACTACCAAATCTAATAAAATAATGATTATGAAAGTACTGTAAATAATTGTATGCCAATAAATTGGATAACCTAGATGAAATAGATAAATTCCTAGAAAAACACAAAACTATGAATAGAACTATAATCAGTAATAAGATTGAATCAGTAAAAGCATTTGATGAAATTCAGTATTTTTTTGTAATAAAAGCATTCTAACTAAGAATGGAAGGAAACCACCTCAACATAAAGGTAATATGTGAAAAACCCAATGCTAACATCATACTCTGTGGAGAAAGACTGAAAGCTTTCCCTGTATGAGCAGGAACAAGACAAGGATGCTGCTTTTGACAATTCTATTCAATGTAGTATTGAA
>NW_022169645.1:0-1040 GCF_008728515.1 Papio anubis | reverse complement strand
TATTACAGCAAATGTTACACGGTGTCCTAGCCAGATCAAAACCAGGGTGTCTCGGTAACCCTATGGGTGCCCCAAAGAAGGAAGAAGGTACCAGAGGGTAAGTTAAGCTTTGAGGAAAGGGAGCTGGTGCACTTGTGGTATAAAAAATAGAAAATCGCATGACTTAGAAGCATTCCTGGGTCCCCCACGGACAACAGTGCCTTCATATCAGACCCTGCACTGGCCCCTGGGAACCATGGCATCCATGATCTGAAATCAGGGTGCATCTTGGGCCCTTCAGGGGAACTTCAAAATGGACAGAAATAACCTGAGGGGAAGGTGAGGTTAGAAGGTGGGCATATGGGGCTCCTGTGGCAGAGAAAGAAAAAAATGGATGCCATCAAGGAACGTTTCTGGGCTCCCCAGGGACGAAGGGGCCTTCCCATCAGACACAGCACTTTTCTGTTGGCACCCTGGGTTTCCTGGTTCAAACCCAGTGTGCCTATTGGGCACGTTAGGGGTACCACAAAGAGGGCTGGAGGATCCTAAGGGGTTAGTAAGGTTGGAGTGAGGGCAGATGGGACATATGTGGCAGAAAAAATAAAACGTGCCCCGAAGAAGTGTTCCTAGGTCACCACAGAAAAAAGTGCCTTCCCTGAGCCCCTACGGTGGTACCTGGAGACCCGGGCATCCCTGGTTCAAACACAGGGTGTGTCTCAGGCCAGGAAGGGTACCACAAATCACAGAGAAGGCCAATGATTGGAACATAAGGTTTGAGGGAGAATGATGAGGGACTTGTTGGAGAAAAAGAAAACTGTGAGTGAGTGTGAGTTTGAGTTAGTGTGAGTGTGAGTGGTTGTGTGAGTGAGTTTATGAGAGTGAGTGTGTGAGCGTGAGAGTGTGAGTGTGAGTAAATGTGAGTGACTGTGCATGTGTCTGTGAGTGAGTGTGCCAGTGTGAGTGTGCATGTGAGTGAGAGTGTGTGAGAGTGTGAGTAAAAGTGTGAATGAGTGAGAGTGTGGGTGTGAGTGGTATTGAGTGTGTGAGTGTGAGTTTGTGAG
>NW_022169644.1:0-1040 GCF_008728515.1 Papio anubis | reverse complement strand
CTCTTCAAAGCTGTCAGACAGAGTCGTTTGCATCTGCAGAGGTTTCTGCCGCTTTTGTTGTTATCTGTTCCCTGTCCCCAGTGGTGGAGTCTACAGAGACAGGCAGGTTTCCTTGAGCTGCTGTGAGCTCCACCCAGTTCGAGCTTCCCAGCGGGTTTGTTTACCTACTTAAGCCTCAGCAATGGCTGGCGCCCCTCCCTCAGCCTGGCTGCTGCCTTGCCGGGAGATCGCAGACTGCTGTGCTAGCAATGAGGGAGGCTCCGTGGGCGTGGGACCCTCCCGGCCAGGTGTGGGATATTATCTCCAGGTGTGCCTGTTTGCTTAAAGCGCACTATTGGGGTGGGAGTTACCCGATTTTCCAGGTGTTGTGTGTCTCAGTTCCCCTGGCTAGAAAAAGGGATTCCCTTTCCCCTTGGGCTTCCCAGGTGAGGCGATGCCTCGCCCTGCTTCAGCTCTCACTGGTCGGGCTGCAGCAGCTGACCAGCACCGATTGTCCAGCACACCCTAGTGAGATGAACCCAGTACCTCAGTTGAAAATGCAGAAATCACCGGTCTTCTGTGTCGCTCGCGCTGGGAGTTGGAGACTGGAGCTGTTCCTATTCGGCCATCTTGCTCCGCCCCTGCCCCACAATTTTTTTTTTTTTAACTTGGTTTTTGTTTTTTTATTTTAAGGTCCAGGGCACATGAGCAGGATGTTCAGGTTTGTCACATAGGTAAACGTGTGCCATGGTGGTTCGCTGTACCTATTAACCCGTCACATAGGTTGGAAGTCCAGCATGCATTTGCTCTTTTCCTTAATGCTCTCCCTATCCCCACCCCGAGTGGCATAGCATTTTAAAACAAAGGTATCAGAATTGACCTCATGCTGGCGCCATGATAATCCTATTATTATATACGTCAAAGGATCAGAATAAGACGGAATTGACTAGTAAAAGGTCAAGAAACTCCAACAATATATAATAGACTTTACTCCTAGAGGTGAGACAGAACACGCAAGGAAGACCCCTCTCCTCAGTTCTGAGATCCAGATCATGTTGGGT
>NW_022169643.1:0-1041 GCF_008728515.1 Papio anubis | reverse complement strand
TGACGGGGTTTCACCGTGTTAGCCAGGATGGTCTCGATCTCCTGACCTTGTGATCCGCCCGTCTCGGCCTCCCAAAGTGCTGGGATTACAGGCTTGAGCCACCGCGCCCGGCCTGCTCCCACCCTTTCTACTCTACAGTCACTCCTCAAGTCAGCAGCCAGAGTGATACTTTAAAAATATAGGTTAGATTACAACCTGCTCTGTTCAAAACCTTCCAGAGACTTTCTATCTCTTTTATTTATTTATTTGAGACAGAGTCTCACTCTGTCACCCAGGCTGGAGTGCAGTGGCGCGATCTCAGCTCATTGCAACCTCCGCCTCCCGGGTTCAAGCGATTCCCCTGCCTCAGCCCCGCCAAGTAACTGGGATTACAGATGCGTGCCATCACGCCTGGCTAATTTTTGTATTTTTAGTAGAGACGGAGTTTCGCCGTGTTGGCCAGGCTGGTCTCAAACTCCTGATCTCAGGTGATCTGCCTGTCTTGGCCTCCCAAAGTGCTGGGATTACAAGTGTGAACCACTGTGCCCTGCCCAGTCCTTCATTTCATGCTCTCAGAAGTCCAGTGTGGTAGGTTTCATCACTCTCATTTTACAGAGAGAAGATTTGAGACTCAGAGAGATTACGTAATTTTCCTGAGATCATACAGCACAGCTGGGTCTCAAAAAGGCAGATATTTCATCCCAACTCCAATCAAATATGCCAGAGTTCTCCTCCTTCACCACACCCCATTCTGCGATCCTTGGCAAATCGTATACCCTAACTCTGTGGGAAGTAAGCATCTGGATCCCCAGAGGCACAGCTCAGTTGTGGGAGCTCTGCCACTACAAGGAGCCACCATAGATCTGAGATCTGGTCCTCAGGATGCTGGTTTTTTATCAATTTCCCTGCAAATAAACAGACTGGGAGGGTTAAGTCACTCTGACTACACTAATAACTAAGGGATAAACCCAAACACATACTAATTTCTTAATTTATACAGAAAAATTAAACTGCTAAGAGGATTAGAATGGTAGGCTGGAAGTCTTTTTTTTTTTTTTTTTT
>NW_022169642.1:0-30621 GCF_008728515.1 Papio anubis | reverse complement strand
GCAGTATTGGGGTGGGAGTTACCCAATTTTCCAGGTGTTGTGTGTCTCAGTTCCCCTGGCTAGGAAAAGGGATTCTCTTCCCCCTTGCACTTCCCAGGTGAGGCAATGCCTCGCCCTGCTTCAGCTCTCCCTGGTTGGTCGGGCTGCAGCAGCTGACCAGCACCGATCGTCCGGCACTCCCCAGTGAGATGAACCCAGTACCTTAGTTGAAAATGCAGAAATCACGGGTCTTCTGAGTCGCTGGCGCTGGGAGTTGGAGACTGGAGCTGTTCCTATTCGGCCATCTTGCTCCGCCCTCCGCCAATTGTGTTTTAAATGAGTCCCTGTGTGGGGTCTTTAAAAATTGTTACAAGGCCTGGAAATCACACTCAGAAATGCATATGAGATAAAAATTTATTATCACAATTTCTTGAGGGAACCACAGGCATGCCATGCCAGGGGCCCTATGAGAAGAACTCCTAGGGAGCAGGCTCCATCAAGCAGGAGAGCCAAGAGAGAATGTGAACCCATGGGGCAGGTACCTCCTTTGAGAGTCAATGTGGACTACACAAGCAAGAAGCAGGAGGGGATTTTACTGGTACATTTGAATATCATTAGGTCACAATCAGGGAAAGCAAGAAGAGGAACTTGTTGCAGGAACCAGCCTTATCACACAGGTGCACCTGGTAACTTGGTGAGGGGTGGGTTGCTCAGAGACTGTTCATGGAGAGGTTAATGTATCAGGAACATATGAAGTTAAAAAAAATTACAGTATGCCACCCTGCTACGCTGTATTTTGGTTACAAATTTTATGGGGAATAACTTTTCTATCCCTTCACTTTCAGCCTATGCGTGTCCTTAAAGCTAAAGTGAGTCTTTTTCAGGCAATATATAGTTTGATCTTCTTTTATCCATTCAGTCACTCTATATGTTTTGATTGGAGAATGTAATCCATTTAATTTAAAGTGATTATTGATAGGCAAGGACTTACTATCATTATTTTGTTAATTGTTTTCTGACTGTATTATAGTTCCTGTTTCTTCCTCTCTTGTTGTTTTCCTTTTTGATTTGATGATTTCTTTTGTAGTACTATGCATTGATCTCTTTATTTTTGTCTTTTGTGTCTCTACTACAGATTTTTAGTTTGTAATTACCATAAAGTTTGCATAAAACATCTTATAACAGTCTATTTTAAGCTGATAACCTAAGTTAAACTGCATACAAAAACTCTACATTTTAGTTCTCCTCACCTACACATTTTGTATTACTAATGTCACAATTTATAACATAATACACTGTGTATCCATTAGCAAATTATCATATAGATATTTTAAAAATTTGTTTAACTTTTATACTAAGATTAAAAGTGAGTTACACACTACCATTACAGCATTATTCTGATGTTGACTTTATACTTACCTTTACCAGTGAGTTATATGCTTTTATACATTTTCATGTTGCTAATTATAGTCCTGTCATTTCAAATCGAAGAACTCTTTTTAGCATTTCTTGTATGGCTGGTCTAGTGGTGATGAACTCCTTCAGTGCATCCACTCTTGAATATTTTTGCTCCACTGGAGTGCTAGAATCTCTCATCTGGACTCCAGGGCTCCGACAAAGGTATTCTTGTTTATGGGTAGTTGACAAAATCGGTGTTTCTCTAGGGGGATAGCAGCTGCAAACTTCTTTTTCATTATGTTGCTAATGCCCCTTCTGACAGAAGGTTTTTCTGGATACCATACTTTCTCCACCAGTATGTTTGGAGTTGTCCATATCATCTGCTGTTAAAAATGTCCCTGAACCTTTGGTCGGCCCTGACAGACCTATCTGTTCTCTGTTCAATCCAGTTACCAACCTGACCACAAGATGTACCAAAGATTTTTTGTATTAAAATAATAATATTTAATAGACATCTGCTCTGTGCAAAGCATCTTGACCTATACTTTGTAGGAGTAATCTCCTTAATCTTCAAAATAAATCTTTGAGAAAATATCATTTCATACATGATGAAACCCAGTCTTAAAAAGGAAAAATGACTTATTGAAGGTTATGAAGTGATGGCAGTGGGATTTAAACCAGGATTATTTCACTCCAGAAAGTCCAGACTCCTTTTTTTGTATTCCTTAAATAGTTTATTGGCGAGTTGATTATTGTTACTTTATTTTATAACTCTAAAAGGAATATATACACAATGTAAAATATTCAAAAGATGTCAGCTCCTCCAGAAAGATAAAGTATGGTTCTTGTGCTGAAGAACTCAGTGGGTAATGTGGATGGAGCTCCTGCCTTAAGAGAAACAAGTGTGTAAATGGACTGGGAAAGGCCATCATGTGATGCTTGGGAAGGAGACATTCAGGTACTGACAACAAAATCCACAGAGGAAGAGACAAAGAAATGGTTCACCTCAAAGTCTATGTGGGGAAAAAAAATCTCTGGAACCATGAGATATGCAAAAGTGGTTCTGAATAATTGTTACCTGGAATGTTATTTCCTGCCACACATTAATACATTTGCTAAAACAAAGCCAGAAATTTTAATTTGGATATCTGATTCCACTAGGGATGACCCAATGGGAATCTTCAGAGGAATTGGTTTTGCTAGCAATACTTGTATGATATAAGTTATGCTGAGTCTGACTGGCTGCCAGCCAGTTATGAGGCTCAGTCTATGAAGTATCACCTGGCTGAGAAGTTCTTTCAAACTCAGAAATTACAAAGTATCAAGTCTTAATATTGGTTGTACCCTAGATATACTGGTTAAAACTAATTACAATTTAAAAAAATATATAAATATATGATGAACAAGATAATTGCAGAGGGATCTAAATGTTCAAGTCACTTATGTCTAACAGCATCTTCTGGAGGTGTTATTCTAGGCAGCCAAATCCTAATTTTTTAGTCATTGAAAATTCTAGAATCAGAAAAAAAAAGGTTAAGTATATGGCAGCAGTTAATGGTTTAAACCTAAGATAGTTTGATGCATCCACCACCATAAAAATAATTGCTGCAGAGATATGACTTTACCCTAGAGCTCCTCTGGCCTGGAGTGGTCAACACAGTTCTTTGGAGACTTACTGTTTTCTGCTTTTACAGTTGAAATATGTCTTCTCCTAAGTGACAAGTTTCCTCTTCAGGTATGTTAATACCTTAAATCTAATAGTTAAGTCTAACAGACCTAGAGTCAAACTGTTAGTTTCTTATGATTTCTCATGTCTCAGCTCTGATTCTCTGAGTTGAGATAATACTTTATTTATCTGAGAGAAATTTTATAAGTTCTTGGGGGAAAATGATGTCTTTTTAGAACAATATATATAGATTTCTCAACCTTGAGACGGGAACATGATGATGACTTTTTAGAAAAAGGCAGATTGATTTCTCAACCTTGATATGGGGGACATGATGATGTCTTTTTAGAATTATGTACATCGATTTCTCAACCTTGAGGTCTCAGAAGTGCAAGCTGCCTTCAGACCCCGGTGAGATGGGGTAGACCAATTATACATATCTTCATTCTGTTCCTATGTGAACAAGGACTCGAGACCTTGGCTGGGCCATGGCCAGTGTATGGTAATTTAGTGGAAGATAGGTGACTGAAATCAATATTTCCTAAGCTAGCTCTTAGGATCAATGTCTTTTCCATTTAGCCGTATTCCTTTATCAAACTCAAATAGTAGGATTTTTCAACAGTGGAACAGGCTGATGTGAAACATGTTTCCAGATAAAGACATTTATTTTGTTTCCGTTGCTGTTTAAAGCAAATAACAGACAGAGTCTGGCAGGGTGCGGTGGCTCATGCCTGTAATCTCAGCACTTTGGAAGGCTGAGATGGGTGGATCACTTGAGGTCAGGAGTTTGAGACCAGCCTGGTCAACATGGTGAAACCCCATCTCTACTAAAAATACAAAAATTAGCCAGTCGTGTGGGATGCACCTGTAATCCCAGCTATTCAGGAAGCTGAGGCAGGAGAATGACTTGAACCTGGGAGGCAGAGGTGCAGTGAGTCGAGATTGTGCCACTACACTCCAGCCTGGGCAACAGAGCAAAAAACTCTGTCTCAAAAAAAAAAAAAAAAAAAAAAAAAAAAAAAATCCAACCTCAGGCAGGGGATCCCCTTCCCTTCATCCATTCAGGTCTGCTTTTCAACTATAACCTCATCACTCACATCATATCCCCTATTCCCCTAAGGCTGGCCCAGGACAAGAACAGCTGCCATCCCTATGGGAGCCAGGTGGCTGCAGGGCACCAACAGGATGTGGATGAGAGAACATCACTGGACATCTCCTGATCCCTGCACCCAGGTGTGCTCAGTGCCACATCTGGGCTTCCACAGGTCTGTGTCCCACAGTGTCCTCAGGTGACCCTGCATTCTGTTCCCAGAAAAGTATGCCTTGGGCTAGAGAAGAAGCAGGGGACAGCCAGCTGATATCTTGTCGAGAGCCATCATCATGCATCATCAGAGTGTCTGTCAAGACCCCACAGGACTGCCAGGAATTTTCACTGGCCGAAAATAGCAGTGTCCACCACTTTAAGAAAAAGCATCTGGTTTCCCTTCCATGTGCCTGCTGATTTTGGTCCTGTAGGATGATGACATTATGCACTGGCCTCTGTCACTTTTTCTAACCGAGACACTAGAGAGGGAGAGGGAAACAAGAAAGAAAAATCTAGAAGATGTTTTGGAAAGATGTTAGATTCTCAAATACAGTCATGGTCAAAGCAAGGTGATGGGAGCAGAATAATTCTTTAATGGGTATTTGAATGGAGGCACCTGTGAAGCATCTTTTGCCTTAGGGAGAGAACAGGTGCTACAGTAATGGACTGTGCTGTTTATTTTTTATCTTGCAGTAGTTGCTGCAGTGTCTGCTGACACCAAATGAGTATCCTGATAGCCTTCAATATCAGTGGTGGCAGCCTACATGAAATTTTTATCTTGATGGGAATTCGAGGGCTGGAGGCTGCCTTTATCTGGATTTCAATCCTTTTTTGTGCCATGTGCCTGGTGGGACTGGCTGGAAATGCTGCCCTCATCCTGGTCATTTCCAGGAACAATAGCCTTCATTCACTCATGTTCCCATTCCTTTGCCTTCTCTCAGTTCCTGACCTGGCTCTCGGTTCTACCACTGTGCTCAAGATGCTGGCCATTTTGTGGCTCCATGCTGGTGAGATTTCCTTTAGTGGATGCCCGGCCCAGATGTTTTGCATCCATTCTATCTACGCCCTGGAGTCCTCAGTCCTTCTTTCCATGGTCATTGATCGATATGTGGCTATCTGTAACCCATTAAGATATACAACCACTCTCAACCATGCTGTCATAGGTAGGATTTGCCTTGTTGGGATATTTTGTAGTGTGGCTATTGTCTCCTCTTTTATCTTCTTGCTGAGGTGATTCTCCTACTGTGGTCACTGTGTCTTGACACACACTGTGAGCACATGGGCATTGCCTGATTGGCCTATGCCAACATCACTGTCAATATTGTCCTGTGGGCTGACTGTGGCTCTGCTGGTCATGGAACTGGAGTCTATCCTCATTGGCATCTCCTATGGCCTTATCCTTCATGCTGTCTTTCATCTTCCATCTTGTGATGCCTAGCACAGGGCTCTGAGTACCTGTGGCTTCCACATTGGCATCATCCTCGTTTTCTACATCCCTGCCTTCACATTTCTGAACCACAGCTTTGGCCACCACTGGGTCCCCAAGCATGTGCACGTCTTTCTGGTTAATCGCTGTCTGCTGCAGCCTCCTTTACTGAACCCAGTCATCTATGGGACTAGCACCAAACAGATTTGGAGTCAAATCTCTTTTTGAGACTTCTTCACTTGGAAAAGGATTTGGCCTAACCTATCAATCTGAGGTAGAAGATGAGGAGAGTATAAAAGCTATGAGGGATCATTGATAAATTCATAAGTAGAAAAGAGAAACACTGTGTTACAAACTATGGGACTTGGCTGTAGTGGGATTGAGAAGGAATCAGAGAGACCGCTGGGTTGAGGAGGATATTATTTAGGTGCACTGGCCCAGTTGGATTAACATCCAAAGGACTGAGCCCTGAACAAAGAGTTGATTTTTAAGCATTTTGTGGGGTGGTGGGAGATCTGTGCAGGGGGAAGCATATTACAGAAGCAAGAAACAAAGACAGTTATTCAATTAATTGAGACATGCATTACATCATTTATTACTTTCCAAGGAAAAACATGTTTTATAGCTTGAGTTTATCTGTCTAGTTACCTTGCAGCTGCACAGCTAGAGAAACAGGGTCTTCACAATGCCTGGGAAAGGAGGAGAGATAAGGCTCACTAGCCACAGAAAAACAGACAGTTAATTTTTAAAGGACTCCAGCTCTTTCTCTTCCTCAGGAGGAATTGGGTTTTCTTACACACAACTGAGTTTCTGCTTACAGATTCTTTGATTTCTTTTAATTCCTGTTCTATGGCTTCTAGTACTGGACACATCCCTTTGCTACTCATGAACTCAGATTTCCTTATCAGTACTTCAAGTGTCTTACAGCTCTATGATCTGGTAAATCTAGTGCCAAGATGGGTCCATTTTCAATCTTGCTGTGGGAGTCCAGAGTTCTGAGTTCTGGTCCTGCTTCTTACAATAACATCTTGGGTCACTAAACTTCATTTTTCTTCCAGAAATAATGTGTGGTTCATAGCAGGAGATTATCACCGTGAGTATTCTTGGTAAGTATTTGTATTGCAAGGTGAACTTTTTGGTCAAATGAAGCCAGGACCTTAGAAGAGCAGGCATGGGGCCTACAAAGATGCATCTAGGAGCAGAACAGATGTTACAAAGGCATTGAGCACTAACCCCTACTCTTACCTCCAGCTTCATTGTATGATTTTTCTCTCTTTCCGAAGTTAGTATGCTATTTGGTCCCTTTAGCATTTACTCCTTCAAAAAATAAAGAGTTTTAACTTTGTTGCTAGTTGCAGGCTGGTATCCTAAGAAGAAGCATGAATTTATTTGTCTATTAAAATAAATGTTCATTTACTAATTTATCTTTAAAAATTTGTGTAAATTTTAGGGGTTTGTGTGCAGTTTTAGTACATGGATATGTGGGGTAGTGGTGAAGTCTGGGCTTTTAGTGTAACCATCACCTTAATAATATACATTGTATCCATTCAGTAACTTCTTATCCTTCACCCCAATTATATCTTCCCACCCTTCTGAGTCTTTAATGTCTATTATTCCACTCTTCAGGTCCATGTGTATACATTATTTAGCTTTTACTTATAAGTGAGAACGTATGGTATTTGTTTTTCTGTTTCTGAGTTGCTTAAGGGCCTCCAGTTCCATTCATACTGCTGCAAAAGACATTTTATTTTTGATGGCTAAATAGTATTCCATTGTGCATATATATCACATTTTCTTTATCCAATCATCCACTGATGGACAGCTAGGTTGGGTCCATATCTTTCTTACTGCATTCACTAACATTCAACAATTAGCACCTGTTATATTCCAGGCTTAGTCCCAAGTATTACCAGCCTAGTCCCAAGATTACAAAGGAGGGAATGATCATAGAAGAGGTGATGTTAAATCAATGTCCTATAAGGTAGGTAGCAGGCAACCATTTGCCAGGTGAACAAGCCAGAAAGGCATCCCAGGTAGAGGAAACAGCATGGACAAAGGAATGGAGGTTCAACTGTCTGGTGTGTTGGAAAACTGTATGATCAGTGTGGCTAGAATTTTGTGATGACGGCTATGCTTTACATAACAGTCTCACTTGTTTGGGAGTGTACCCTGAAGGCAGTGGGGGCCTTTGAAGGTTTGAAGCAGGGGATGACATAGTCCAATTTACATTTTATATCAAAGTTAAAAAATGAGATTGGAGGGTAGCAAGATTAATGGTAGAGAGACAAATAGAAAGGCTGTAGCTGCAATCTTTTGGGAGAGGTGGTAGATTCTTCCTAAGTGGAACAAAAGAGAAACCCTACCTGAAAATTTAAGCTACATCCACCTAGGCAGGTTTTCAGTTTCAGTAGCCTCTGCTAAGTTTTGCCTGGGCCAGAGTGCCTTACACAATATCCCTGTGAAATATAGGCATCCCTTCTTATCTGCAGAGTAAATATTTCGAGACCTCCAGTGGATGACTGGAACAGTGGATAGTGCTGAACCCTATGTATACTGTTTCTTTCCTCTACATGCAAACTTATGATAAACTGAAATTTGTAAATTAGGCCCAGTAAGATTAAAAATAACATAAAATAGTATAATCATAACAATATACTGTGATAAAATTTATGTGAATATTTATTTCTGGAATTTTGTGCTTTATTTTCAGATTGTGGCTGAGCACATGTAACTGAAACCATAAAAAGCAAAACTGCAAATAAGCGGGGACTACTGTGCTAGACTCACTGAGCACTCCTGCCTCAGGAACTGGTCTTGAGTCTGATGCCAAATTCTCCCACCCTTCACACACACAGCACTGGGAGAAGCCAAATACCTTTCCCAATTTGCCACACACATAGGTTCCCTTCATTCAAATCTTCATTCAAATGAAACTTCTATTTCCATCTTTTCAGTCTCAAGAGCATGAGCTTTGGAGAAAAAAAAAATGTCCTAACTTCAAACTGAAGCACTATCTATGTTACTTGAATGGCCTTCTATGGGTTGCTTGACATCTTTAGTCCTGTTTACCTAATTAATAGAGAAAAGAAATAAGAGTTATAGTTTAGAATTATTGTAAGGATTAAATATGTGAATATCTTAGCAGAGATTGCTTAGAATATAGCTAGGGCTAGTAAGTGTCCGTCATTAAAGTCACTGAAACTCTGAGTCTGTTTTCCCATCTGTAAGATGGTGTTGATACTATCTATTGTGTATTAGCAAAGATTTATGTAAAGCTACACATATTTATATTTAACACGCAGCACATTACTTTTCACATAGATACTCATCAAAGTAGTTATCTCTCCGTTTTTGTGCTCCAAAAACTCTCCTACCTCACGTTTAATTGGTGAATATCAGTAATTGATATCTGTGATGCTCAGTGAATGCTTTACTTTCCCAAAACACATCTGAAAGCCTGCTCCCCACAATAATATGATTAAATTTCACAGAACCTGTCCAATTTCATTTACAACATCTCCCCACATGGGAAGGGAAGAGGAAAGTGGGGCCACTCCTGACAAAAATCAAGGGCCTCATCTGTCATTGCCGCTACTCTTGTGATTCCCTGGGTGTTTTCTTGCTGTTCAGTTCCTTCAAGATAGGCTGTACAGGCTGGGTACTGAAGGCATCACTTGCTTATGAGTAGCAGGGTCCAGAGTCTAGTGGGCAGTATGAGGCATCATTTCACATGTGCCCATTCCACACTCAGCCCAGGAGACTCTGCATCAGGCTGTAAGGACCCTGGCTCAACAGGCTCATGAAGTAGGCTCCATTCTGATCAGAGTTGTACAGTCCCTGTCATCCTCTGTCACCATTAAATAAACTAGACTTTTCTCATCTGTGTTTTCTTCTCTGTAGAACATCCTTTCTTCCTGCACATTCCAGTCTTGGAAATGTTTCCCTGCACTCTCTATCTTATATTCCTCAGATTCATTTTTCTAACTATTGCCACTGGCTTCTGCATTTGCCCTCCTGTTCCATGGAAATCACCTTCCCTAACATCAGCAATGGCCTCCTAATTGCCAAATCCAATGGGTATTTCTTAGCCTGCCTCCTTTTAAAATGTTCTTTGTGAGGCTTAACACTAGTAGCACAGCCTGTGATTTTTTTTTTTTTTTTTGTCATTGGTCTTCTCAATCTACGCTGCTGTCCTTGGGGGATCGCATATTCTTTTACAACTTTTCCTGGCTCATGCAGATGATAACACCTCTTTTTTCTATTCTCATGTTTGCCTGGAGACTTTACTTCCCATTTCACTGAGAGAACAGATACAGTGAGAAAGAATACTCACAAATTCTCACCTCCACATCCACCCACTTATGTGCATAAGTGGCAATATATTCTGCCTGCTCTCCTGCTGCTGTAGATGGAATTACTAAATGCAACTATTTCACAAAAATGCTAGATTCCTTCTACACTTACCTAATCAAGAACAGTCTTCCTCTCTTTCCTGTATCATCGAACTTTTTTTTCCAGTGATTCATTTCCATTAATTGATATCCTGCTATTTTCTAATTTTAAAAAGAATACACTAACAAAAACAAGAAAAACAAATGTCTTCTGTCCCCTTTTTCCTCTGTCTACCAGGTCATTTTTCTGATCACCTTTACAACCAGAGTAACTACTCAAAGAGTTGTTCATGCTCACTGACACAAGTTTCTTTCCTCTTTTTCCCTTAGCCCTACTATACTAAGCCTTACCCATATCACTCTAAAGTTTGAAACCATGCTTGCCAGGGTAGCCAAAAATCTCTGCGTTGCTGGATACTGTGGTCATTTTTCAGTCATTCTTCGTGCCTTACAGCCATATTTGAGTAATTCTTGTGTTTGATGCGGTTGGTCACCTCCTCTTTTTTCTTGAAACACTTCCCCTTATATTCCTAGGCATCACACACTTTCAAATGAACCCATCCCTCAAAGACCTTTACCTCCTACTTTCCTTTGTTGATTCCTTCTTATCTCTCTGACTTCTTCACTTGGGAGTTCTTATCTTTCTATTGTATCTCATTTCCTTGGTGTTTTTGCCCAGTTGCCTGACTTTAAATACCATGTATATATTGATGAGTTCCAAATTTATATTTCTAGTCTAGACTCCTCGCTGAATGATTGACTTTTGTAGTCAAACCTATGAGACATTTCCTCTAGGATACCTTAGAGATAATGAACTAATTATTTTCTTCCACAAACCTGTCTTCCTTGTCTTCAAACAAACAAAGGCAAATCCACACTTCCAGTTGTTCTGACCAAAAACCTTACAGGCATCCTTGATTTCTCTCTCTTGATGAAAGTCAATTGTTATAAAGTGCTGTTGGTGTAACCTTCAAAATATACCCAGAATCAGACTCCTTGTAACCATCTTCCTTGCTACCACTCTGTGAAAATTGCTGGCATTGCAATAGCATTCTAAGCAGATTCATTGTTACTATCCTGGTTCCCCATTATTTTTTTGCTCTACTCCTGACATAGCAACTACATTGATTCTTTTAAACACCAAGACAGGTTATGTAACATTATACAGAGGAATAAGCAAGCACAGAGAAGGTCTGTAATTTTCCTAAGGTCACATAGCTCCTGATTAACAAAGATGTAGGGACCAGAGCTCTTGGATTCCAGAATTTGTGATCTTGGCTCTGTGCTGCTCCATAGTCAGAATCAATCAATTCCCTTGCAACAAGTGAATAGAAAGTGTGTCTTATCTTGCCCTTACACAGAGAAAGGTACAAATTAAGTTCTAACTCTTTGGGAATTTAGAATCTCAGTTAGAAAAAATTAAGAGAATAATCTAAATCACAATGAAGAAATTATCTATTAATATATTTATAATAGCAAATTGAATGTCTCTGTGCTGCTGAGAACCATTGTTAGCACATCAGAATAAAGTCAAATAACATGGAGTGAGATGGAAGAGAGAAAACTGTTTCTTCAGCACTCAGAGGGAAGAATTTATTTGTTGTTTTTTTGAATCCTACATAGACAAGAAAATTGTGTGTGTGAGTGTGTGTGTGTGTGTTTATGTTTATTTTGTGAGAGAGAGAGACAGACTTGGTGGGGTGAGGTGCATTCTGGTTCTGGAGATGTGCTATGGAATTGGGGAGAACTTGGCAGGGTAGTTCTTCAGGGCCTTACCAGTGCTGAATTACTTAAAATTGAATTCAGAGAGTCTTCCTCAGCACAGATTGAAACGGCTAGACTTGGGGATAAAGGAACAAGTTTACCTAATAGGACAAGATTCTGAGGTTAGGCTTATTGTTAACTCTTCTTTGCAATTTGGCAATTGCACTGATTTATGTGCCAAACTGTGAACTCATTTCTCAAAGTGGTCCAGGAGAAGGACTGTTTGAGGCTCTAGCAGGATCAGGTTCATGCAGCAGTCTAAATGATTTGCACATGCTCTAGGGTTGGTGACATCTATCTATACTCAAAAGCTGAATTTCTTTTTAGTGCATAGGTAAAACCATATTTTATGCCTTTTTA
The DNA here is from genome assembly GCF_008728515.1 of Papio anubis. Taxonomy (NCBI): domain Eukaryota; kingdom Metazoa; phylum Chordata; class Mammalia; order Primates; family Cercopithecidae; genus Papio; species Papio anubis. Next base: position 18,553 of record NW_022169642.1, on the reverse strand, counting down.
GGGAAAGATGATGCTGAACACTGGGATGTGGTAATCAGTGAAGTTTCACCTCGGGAAATCCTGTCTTTCTGTGTTAGTGATTTGCATTGCTTTATTTCAAACTTCAGTAACAACTGATTGAGATTGATCCATCAATATTTCACTGGAGACTGACTTATAAAATTTGTAAGGGCTGCCTGTGTCTTCTCATCTGGGCCTGGATTTTGAGGACCCCTCAAAATGTAATCACCCCCAGCTTCCTCAAGCTCTTTCAGTAATCCTCTTTGCTGTCTCCTTCCTGCACCATTGTCTGGTACCTCCTCCTCTTCCAATCTGTTGTACACCTCTGATCATTCTCCTCTGAGCTCCTCTGGGCCAAGACATGACTGTCCCTGACCTGTGACAGCTCCTTGTGCATGAATTTACCTCCACAGCTGAACTAGGAGCTCTCCATGGTCACAGCTGACACTTATCCTCTTGTCTTACCTATGAACTTGTGAAACTTTTTCCTGGAATTGCTTTTCTAGATAAAAATACTCTTTGTCCTGATTCTTGTGGATGTGACTATATCTGAACAGCCTCAGTGTAATATAAACAAGAATCAAATTACTGAATACCTACTGTGTGCCAGACACTGTGCTAGACATACATTTTCATTATCCAACACATTAGCATAACGAAGACATCATTTATTCATTAAATCAACCAAGACTATGATACATACTAGTATAATCTCTAACACTTTTCCCATAATGTTTTATTGAGTGCTTATTAATTATGTGCAAGGCACAGATGAAATGCCTAGTCTGATGAAGTATTAAAATGGTTATCAATTCAAAAGCAAATAAATGAACACTGCAGATTAAGTCAGGCAACTATAATAAAACTTAGCATACCTTTATAACTTTAAGAATTATTAGCTGAATACTACTAACTGCCAGCAATCGGAATTGAATATTTGCTTTGTTTCTGAGATTATAATAAACACTTTACTAAGGCTGAGGGCAGTAAAGTGGGATGCCCTAATTCACACAGCTAGTAGATAAGTCTATGGTCATCTGCACACAGATCTCATAATCTTCGCATAATAAAATACTGGACAATGTATGAGATATTGTCAATAAATGCCATAACCTTAGGCTATTAGTTTCCCTGAATGACAGGCTTTTAATTTATAATGCAAATAACAACGATCATCTCTGAAGAGTTGGAAGAAGATGGGTAGACTTATTTCAGAACTGAGATTACTAAAGCATTACTGTTAAAAAAGGAACTTGGATTTGTGTTGGGGTGATCAGACCCAACACCAGGTCATGGGGGTGATGAAGTCCAGCAGAGTCGAAGGATTAAGAAAAAGACAGTTTCAGAGAGAGAGTAGGACCAGGGGGCCATCGCGATTGTGAAGGCAGTGAAGGCCCTGAGCTCTGGAAGCCCAGACTATTAATGGGTGATCAAACAAACAAACAGATGGTGAGAATGTAGGGGGTCAAAAGGGTGCATTGCATTAAGCACATGATTTACAGTTGTGAATATTTAGCATATGCTCTGCTACTTGAGATAACGGAGAGCAGGTTCTTTTAACTCAAGATACAATCGATCCTGGGAGAGCAAGGAGCACAGAGCCAGCAAGTCTAGACACATTCCAGAGCCATGAGCCCTGGATTCTATCCAAGCCATGAGGGGTTTTATGCCCTGGGCTTAGATTATGGTGCATCAGGGTAGCCTTCCACCCTTTAGCACAGAGCTTGGTGTTCCAAAGGCCACAAATGGTTTTAGATCCTGGACCCCAGACATGTTCCAAGACTTTTACATTATGTCAGATATGTCAGTCATGCAAGCCCTGCTTTAGCTTCTTTTCCAACAACCAGTTTTTCTCCCAACAGATTTGGGGCTGGCTCCCGTGAATTCTTAATAAGGGATAACTTTATGACTAAAAGGAAAGAGACCTCAAAAGGGATGAGTGTGGGAGGAGTGAAAGAAAATACGATTTTATTAAGTACCAGTCATATCTCCAGCACTTTTAAAATATTATAGAATTGTTATCTAATATAATTATCACAATAACCCTGTGATGTGAGGTAATGTAAAAAAAGTTTTATATAGGTTAAATATCTTTACTAGTAATGGTTACAGAGGTTACATAACCTTCTCATTTTATATTTATTTAATGAGTGCTTTACATGCTTTACATGCTTTACACTGTCTTCAGTTTTCTAACTTATTTATTTCTCACTACAGCATTCAAAGTTAGATGTTATTATTATCCCCATTTAACAGTTGGCCAAACTGAGGCACAGAAACATTTCAAATATGCTCAAGGTCACAAGTGAGCAGTCAGGATTCAAATGCAGGCACTCTGACTTTATACTTTGTGCTTTAAACAAATACATCAATACTCAAAGTGATGGAATTCAAACTCAAATTCACTCCAAACCTATTTTTCACTTGGACTCACAGGAGAATATTCCTACCCTTAAATCCAGATGCCTCTGAAGACCAGGAATTTACTTTCTCCTTAGTAAGTCATAGACACTTTTGAGACAAGTGTGAGAATATTATCACCTTTCTGGGGTATTCAGAGTTCCCTGAGGAGCCTCAGGAAAATAGTATGTTCAATGTGATCATTGATAGCGCCGATTCATCTCACTATTTCTCTTCCTTCCAGAGCTTCCTGCCATGTCAAACCATTCCTTTCACATCATCAGTGTCTGTCCATGTAAATGTATCTAGACAGCTATCCTACACATTTTTTTTAAAATCTCCAACTTCTGCTCAGAACTCATATTGATGTCTTCCCCAGGTGAAGCAGTTTTATTTTTTTTTTTATTTTTTTTTATTTTTGAGACAGAGTCTCACTCTGTCGCCCAGGCTGGAGTGCAGTGGCCGGATCTCAGCTCACTGCAAGCTCCGCCTCCCGGGTCTACGCCATTCTCCTGCCTCAGCCTCCCGAGTAGTTGGGATTACAGGCGCCCGCCACCTCGCCCGGCTAGTTTTTTGTATTTTTTAGTAGAGACGGGGTTTCACCATGTTAGCCAGGATGGTCTCGATCTCCTGACCTTGTGATCCGCCCGTCTCGGCCTCCCAAAGTGCTGGGATTACAGGCTTGAGCCACCGCGCCCGGTCCGGTGAAGCAGTTTTAGAAGTCAGCTCCGAATCTGCTTGGTTCTAGCTCCATAGATAATAGGATTGAGCATAGGAGGCACCAGCACATAGAGATTAGCCAGAAAGATGTGCACATGCTTGGGGACTTGGTGGTGACCAAAGCGGTGGGTGAGGAAGGAGAAGGCGGCAGGGATGTAGAAAACCAGGATGACTCCAATGTGGGAGCCACAGGTACTTAGAACTTTGTGCTGGGCATCACGAGATGGAAGATGAAAGACTACATGGAGGATAAAGCCATAGGAAATGGCAATGAGGATAGAATCCAGTCCCATGGCCAGCAGAGCCACAGTCAGCCATAGACAATATTGACGGTGATGTTGGCATAGGCCAGTCAGGCAATGCCCATATGCTCACAGTGTGTGTGTGTCATGACACGGTGACCACAGTAAGGGAGTTGCCTCAGCAAGAAGATGAAGGGGGAAACAATAGCCACACTATGGAATATCCCAACAAAGCCAATGCTGCCTATGACAGTATGGTTGAGAATGGTTGTATATCTTAATGGGTTACAGATAGCCACATATCTATCAAAGGCCATAGCAAGTAGAATCGAGGACTCCAGAGCATAGATAGAATGAACACAAAACATCTGGGCCAGACATCCACCAAAGGAAATCTCACCAGCATGAAGCCACAAAATGGCCAGAATCTTGGGCACAGTGGTAGAACTGAGAGCCAGGTCTGTGAGTGAGAGAAGGCAGAGGAAGAGGTACATAGGTGCATGAAGAGCATTTTCCAAGGCAATGACCAGGATGAGGGCAGAATTTCCAGCCAGTGCTACAAGATACATACCACAGAAAGGGATGGCTATCCAGAATTGGGCAGCCTCCAGCCCTGGGATCCCTGTTGAGAAGAAGGTGTCTGGAAGATGGTTATCACTGAGGTTTGAATCTGGCATTCTTCCTGGCAAATGAAGGGCTCTTTCTGAGTAGTATTGTTATGATTGCTCTGTAACATCAGATATTTGGTTGATTTATATAAAACAAAGATCTTTCTGTGAAATAATCTTGTTTAGACTCAGAAAAAAATTTGTTTTTCACTTGTACAAGCATCTGAAATGACTACCACATATAGTTCATTTTAAAACCTTCTGCTAACTTCTATATTGTACAATGATGTTTTGAGTTCTATATCCAAAGCACCAAGCTAAGTATTTATTAATCTTCTCAAACTGACCCTTCCAGGCTTGTCTCCCTCCACATCCTGTGCATCATTTATTGATCTCTAGTCCATCCACATCATGGGATATTTCTTACCTCTCATTCATGCCTTTTCTCCTACCTAGGGAGTGTCATTCCTTTATTTTCCTCTTCTCTATTAAGTTTTAATACAAATTTCCCTGTTTCTCAGAGGCCTTCCCTTTCTAAACCGGTCCTTGGCAATCTCCAATTTTGTATTTTTCCTACTTCCACTATCTTACAAAATTCTGTTGGGTTAGAACTATGTCTTTATGCAACCATAACCTCTACACTGCCCATGACTGTCTGTACCTAGACATTTTGATAACTTCAATAAAGACTAAATTCTGATCATTCTTAGTAACATGCCATTGATGTTTTGAATTAATGATATAATGATGTATTGACTTTTTTCTGTTATGTACCAAATATATACCAAATCACTTTTGTGTATGTATATATACACACGTACACACACATGTGTGTATATATACATAATATATGTGTATGTATATATGTGTATATATACATATATGTGTATGTGTATATATGTGTATATATACATATATGTGTATGTGTATATATATATTGATTTGTGACTTTGAACAAATCTCTTACTTCTCTGGGCATTCTCAATTTAGAAAGGGCAATGAATGTAGTCATTCTCTGATTTTCTGTCTGCTCACTATGTGGCATTGAAAAAAACTCCAAAGCCTTTTTGTGCCTTTGTGTGTGTGTGTGTATATATATCATATATGTGATACATATGATATGTATCATATATGTCATACATACCATATGTATCACATATATGATATATATATCATCTGAAGTGCCTATGAAGAGGCTAGGCAACCTAAATATGCTTTCATATCATGATTGAATATATACAGCAATTTGAGCATTCACATGGGTATACCAGAAGGAAGTGTGAGATAAATGAGATATGCTTGTTGAGGATACTGCACTCAACTATGGCAAAGTCAGCGTATAGTCCTCCAATTCACCAGTGTGATGGCTGGATGTGAGGTCAGATCATAATGGCAAGTGCTATTAGAGGCAGATATAAAAAGTTAGGTATTCTGGATTTGCCACCCATAAAGGGACTAGAAGGGGATTCTGTTCTTGTTGTAGAGGGATAGCTAGTATTATACACATTGTCTCAATAACATGTATCCCTAAAAGAATTCTGAGTAGAAATGCCAGGAAATCTGAATTTTAGCCCTGATTCTGTAACATTATTGGTTTGTGACTTTGAACAAATCTCTTACTTCTCTGGGCAGTCTCAATTTAGAAAGGGCAATGAATGTAGTCATTCTCTGATTTTCTGTCTGCTTACTATGTGGCATTGAAAAAATTTCCAAAGCCTTTTTGTGCCTTAGTTTTTATCTTTAAATTGGGAATGACACTATCTGACCTAACTTCACAAAATTTTGTTGTTGACTAAAGATGACTATTCATGGAATTAAACATTTGTATACCCAGAATAATTCCTGTATTTTTTTCTAAAAAAATAAGATATTTATATTGTAACAACATATACTCTGGATAAAAGAGAGTACAGTTATCATTCACATCCCTAATCAATGAAAAGGCCAAGCCCAGAGAAGTGAACTGATGTAATTTAGCTCATGAGGCATTTTATTTGCAGAACTATCGTTAGGTCTCATGTCTCCAGATTCAGAGTTTGGTGTTTTTGCCTCGCCCTACTGTCCTTTAATATGTCCAATACTTGAATTCCTCTCTCTTTCAAATTAGGTGAATATCTTATTTTTCTCTAACATCAATTCCTAGTGCTGCAGTATCTTTACTCATTATCTGAGCTCCAAAGAGGTGGAATTAGGGAGTCCCCTTTATTTGCATTGAGGTTTTTTTTTTTTGTAAGAACAGGAGACATCTTATTGATTCCTACCATAACAGAGCACCTAGGACTGCAATACAAAGAAACACATACATATTTTACTGCAGCGAAGATAACTGATGACTGATGGTGTTTAGGAAGTTATGAGACAAAAGATACAGAGCAAAGAAAAAGTTATTGGCATCAGCTGGTGCAGGGCTGTACTATAGGTTCCTATCTAGCCCAGATGCTCAGCTTATCTGCCTTCCTACCCTCTGCTTTGGTTTAAAATGCAGAAGAGAGACGGGAAACAATGATTAACGCAGGGGAGGGGATGCCCATTGTGGGCTGTGTGGATGTCTTAGGCAAAATTAGAAGATAAAGAGCTGCTTGTGGCTGCTTAATCTCAGAAGTGAGTCAAGAAGTTTTCAGAGACACTCTCCCAAAGCAGAATCTATCATTTTCTTGTCAAATGCCCCCACATTTCTTCCCTCTCCTCCTCCTCGGGTCTCCAATAACCCAATAGTACTTAGTGGGCACATACCATGGACCAGTCACTGTGTGGAACTGGGGTAATAGCAATGAACAAGCAGACAAAAATCCCTGCCATGAAAGAGTTTAGGTTTTAGCAAAGGCAGATAAATAGCAAACAAAATGCACAAGTAAAATATATGTTAGATAATGATAAGATAGTCTAGATCCTTAGGCCACAGAAGGGACTTTGACTTTCACTCTGAGTTGGAGGGGGATGCTTAAGGGAGAAATCACATTGCTGGTGATCTGCAAGTTCAGACTCAAATTCATTGCTCAGCCCAAGCAGAGTCCATCAGGTGCTGAGGCTGACGGCACCAGGGACACAAAGCTGAAGAACTGGAGAAACAATTAACACATTTTTATGGGAAAGATACATCTATTTCTAGAGCTCTTACTATTATAACTTCTAAACATTGCCTCAATTCTTGATATTATTACTGTGAACCTTCTTTTTGATGCACTTAAAAAATGTGAGAGGAAGGTTATTTTTATGTCATATGTGCTTTGGTAAAATTTTGTAGGATTTGTGTTCTGTGCATTCTTTCATCCTTTTTCTTTTGCTGGACTAAGAGTGAAGGGGAGAACAGCAGAGATCTACCTTCTGTTACTTTTGGTCAGGGTGGGGGGCTATGATGAGAAATCTGCTTCTGACTTCTTTTTTGAAATCATAGAGTACCATATTCTTTGCAGATTATGTAGATGATGTACTTTTCATTGCCAGAGAAAGAGTAGGCAGTCTGTATAGTGCCAGTTTGTCAAACCTGAAAATGCTAAAATCAACCAAAACCTATAAAGCTATGAAGAATATTGATATTGTATAGCATCTATTGGAGCAGAAAAACTTTTTTAAAAGGCAGGTTTATTCTTACATTGCCCATAAGAATATTTTGAAATAATACATACGTAATGTTTATTTAGCCAGAGGCAAGATGATACTGTGGTAATACCACCGGGTTTGTTGTTCAAAGACAAGGGCCAAGGCCCAGGTTTGCTGCTCCCTGGCTTTGTGTCCTCGGGCAGGTCATTTAACCTCTCCCACCAGTAAACCCAAGAAAACAAGTCCTTCTCTACTTCTTACAGAAATATTGGGAAGATCAAGTAAACACATGTCTTTGTGAAGTACATAAAATTAGATATTATCATAATGCATTGCATTGATATTTTTAGTGATGACACTAGATGGTTTTGGGCTCAGCATTGGCACTGACCTGTGATAATAGGGGAAAGAAGCTTAGAAGATAGAGTTTAGACAGCTGGAGTCACTACCATATTCTTTTCTCCTTTCTTTCTGGCCTATTCTTGCCCTCTAAGGAAGATTTAAAATAACTGTTGTAAGATAACTGCTACTCTGTGATTATCTAAGGATGTGTGGACCAGAAAGATTGAGGCAGGAGCAGGTCCCATTTGTTTCCCTTTAGAAAACAGTGGGAAATGGATATTGAGCTTGAGTATCATTTAGGTTCACAATACAGGCATCCTTCCTAACTTGTTTCAGGATCCTGAGTCTGGGTCCCCATCTTAGACCTAGATGCCAATAACTTAGCTGTGAGTTCATTCACTGAACATATTGTTGAGGAATCTGATTTCAAGAACTTACCTGCATAAGAGACATGCGTTGGCAGGTGGAGCATGCAGAGGTTGGACCTCGGTGTAAAGGCGTGTGTATGGGGGTGAAGCTGTGTGGGAGAGAGTGTGATGGTGCAGTGGCTTTGGCAAGAGGTGTGTATCTGGATGCAAAGTTTTGTTTAGGGAAGTGAAAGCTGTGCTTCTCTGCAGGTTCAAGGGAGTGTGGTATGAGAGAGTGGAGGGTCTGAATGTGTAATTCGTGTTGAAATGTCTTGTCCTTTCTCAGTTTTCTGGGCTAAATAAATGTCTTCCGTTTAGCTCTGCATTTCTGCTTCCTTTAGTCAAGGGGATTGGTAAATGGGGTTATTTATTGACTCTTTCTGTGATGTGCAGGTGTGAAAACTCAGGTGGCATCCCCTAAGGATTTGATCTGTGGTCCATCTATTGAGGAAAAGAGAAGAAGCAGTTGATAATTGAGAAAAAAAATGAGCAAGTGAAATTTTCTGAGTTTTCAAGGAAATTTGAAATTAAACACCTAGCCTGTCTTTTCCTCTATTCTGATCTCTTACTTTTTCACTTCTTTCCTTGTCTTCTTTTTCTCTTCTTTTTACTTCTATGAGTCTCTTTAAATTTCCAGTCATTGTGTGTCCACCACAATTCTGTGCTCATGGGATGTTGGAAAAGATTTATCTGAATGGTGCAGCAAATAATGGTGGTGCACACATATATACACACTTATACCATTGCACTTCACTTACAAACTCATGTTCCAAGAGAAAAAGAAGAATTTTGTGACGATGATACCAGAGTACTAAGCAAAGCTTAGGACCCTTTTGAGCATGGCTTACTGTAACTGCCCTGGTATGTACCACTGAAGGCAGTCCTTTTAGAAAATTACATCAATGCTCTAGCCAGATCCCTTCATATCCTATGACGTTACCTATTCATCAAGTCCTTGCACCAAGGGTCACATCCAGAAAAGTTTCCTCTCAGGGTTAATTACTTCTCTTTCTTGACTTAAGAGTACTGTACTCTCTTCTCTTCTCAAATTAATTTGAAACCAGTGGACTTCAAAATTTTTATGTGGAAATTCCCTAAAGAATTTTCAAAACACTACCTGCTGCTTTAAAAATTTTAAGTTGGAATATAAAAATTATGGTTAAAAGTTTAAATGTAGAACAGGATGTAATTTCCAGTATATTGTAAATATTGACATTTTAACATGAAACTCACATGTATATTTTAAATGTCTCCTATAAAAACTTTCTACTCCAGCAATTTCTAACTTGCCATTGTTCATTAAAAATACATGAACAAGTTTTTCTTAACTGTCAGAAATTTAATATTATTGCTTTATCTCATAGTTGGTTCATTACCCCAGATATTTCTTTTTTCCTTAAATATATCATTATAGTCAATCTCTCTTACTTATAAATAATATGTATAAAAATTGGGATTAGTTTTATTTCCTATAACTGTAGGCTCAAAATGTTAAAATGTTTTGTTATTGAAATTATTATAAGGATTCATTAATGAGGGCCATATGAAAAATCCTTACATTTTATAAATTATTAAACATAGGCCTAAGGTTTTTGGAAATACATATCTTAATGACATTGATAGAATTTTCTGTTTTCTCCCAAATTACTTAATGTATCCATAAGACAATATTGATGGAATGAGACAGATTTTACAATCCTCATTCTTAATTTTACCTATAAAAATTTAAACTCTGAGAACACTTATTTACATAACTAACTTAGTTGAGAATGGGAAACTTTCATTTATGCAATGTAGGAATTATAGCATAATTGAGAGTAACTGCTGTAATCAGCAACAGTCTTAAGAAAGGAGGTTCTGGTCATATGAAATGCAGAGAAGGATACTCACAGAGCTGGGGCCCAGACCTTTGGTGCGAGGTCTCAGCCAGGTGGTGCTGATATATGTCAGGGACATGATGAAGTTGGTTAAAAGTAGGGGAGGAATAGAAAATGTAAACTGGAACCAACTGCTTCCATTAGATTAATGGCTGTTGCTGAGGACAAAACAGTACTTGCATGACACTAACAGAAAAAAAAAATGTGAACAGGAAAAGCAAATCTCTTTTTTTTTTTCATAACTGAGATTTTATTGGTTGAGGATCAGTATGGACATTTCAATTTGTACACAATTCTTAACATACATACTGAAAATCTAAAAAGTCATGTATTGTAATTCTTTTTTTAAAGTTATTCCAGTGACTTTCCAGCTTAGAATTTGGAAGCAAATTGTCCTTAAGAGGCTATCAAGTACCGGCATCCTCACATGTTGATAAGCTGTTACATACGTCCCACCAATTCACAACTGAATAGCATGTACACTACATATTCAGATTTTTAATCTTTAACAGCACAGTAACCAAGTTATTAGGAAAACAGGACTGCCACAACCAAAGATGTTACAGAGTGCACACAGTTCTGACAGGGAGCGCCATGATCAAGGAGTGGTTTTCTTTAGGAAACAAGTCTACCAAAAAACAACATAGAAGTAATTTAAAATGTTCAAGACATTAAATGCAGGACTGACTCCATATTGTCATTTAATATGCATTGTATTATAGGATATAAAAACTAACCCCCCATCTATGGAAGGTTAAGATGACACCAAAGACAGTCAAAGCCTCCCGTAATTCAATAACCCACACTATTTTCTGGTTGTACCAAAAAATAAACAACCAGCAAATGATTTCACCTCTTAAATAAAGCATTTACACTTAGAAGATGGGATGAGGTGGGATTCCCTCCTTCTTATAAATGTTTCTAGAGCTACTAAAAAACTTGCATTTACAAAATAGTTGATAAAAATATTCCTCTGGATTGTACAAGAAAGAGAGGCAAGGACCACTGATAAGACATGGTATGTGGTATTAATCAGGCTTGGCTTCTTTCTCTCTTGTTTCTTCAGAGGTTGGACTCTCCTTAGTTTTCACTTCTCTGTTTTCTGCAGATAAATGTTCTTTAGTTTCTTGGTTAGCCACTTTGGCCTCTTTTCCTTTTGCTCCCCGTTTCCCTGAATATCCTGAAGAGTTTTTTCCAACTTGGTTCCATTCTCCCTGTCACTTTCAGGTACACCAATCAAACATAGGTTTGGTGTTTTCACATAGTCCCATATTTCTTGGAGTCTTTGCTTATTACTTTTCATTCTTTTTTCTCTAATCTTGTCTTCACACTTTATTTCATTAAGTTGATCTTCAATCTCTGATATCCTTTCTTCTGCGTGATTGACTTGGCTGTTGATACTTGTGTATGCTTCACAAAGTTCTCTTGCTGTGTTTTTCAGCTCCATCAGGTCATTTATTTTCTTCTCAAAACTGGTTATTCTAGTTAGCAATTCCTCTAACCTTCTTTCAAAGTTCTTAGCTTCCTTACATTGGGTTAGAACATGCTCCTTTAGCTTGGAGGAGTTTGTTATTAGCCACCTTCTGAAGCCTAATTCTGTCAATTTGTCAAACACATTCTCCATCCAGTTTTGTTTCCTTGCTGGTGAGGAGTTGTGATCCTTTCGAGGAGAAGAGGCATTCTGGTTTTTGGAATATTAAGCCTTTTTGTGCTGTTTTTTCCTCATCTTCATGGATTTATCTACCTTTGGTCTTTGATGTTAGTGACCTTTGAATGAGGTTACTGGATGGACGTCCTTTTTGTTGATGTTGACGCTATTCCTTTCTGTTAGTTTTCCTTCTAACTGGCCCCTCTGCTGCAGGTCTGCTGGAGTTTGCTGGAGGTCCACTCCAGACCGTGTTTGCCTGGGTATCACCAGTAGAAGCTGCAGAACAGCAAAGACTGCTGCCTGTTCCTTCCTCTGGAAGCTTCGTCCCAGAGGGGCACCCTCCAGATGCTAGCTGGAGTTCTTCTGTATGTATGAGGTGTCTGTTGATCCCTGCTGGGAGGTATCTCCCAGTTAGGAGGCATAGGGGTCAGGGACCCACTTGAGGAGGCAGTCTGTTCCTTAGCAGAGCTTGAACGCTGTGCTGGGAGATTCGCTGCTGTCTTCAGAGCCAGCAGGCAGGGACGTTTAAGTCTGCTAAAGCTGTGCCCACAGGCACCCCTTCCCCCAGGTGCTCTGTGCCAGGGAGATGGGAGTTTTATCTATAAGCCCCTGACTGGGGCTGCTGCCTTTCTGCTGCCCTGCCCAGAGAGGAGGATTGTAGAGAGGCAGTCTGGCTGCAGCAGCTCTGTAGAGCAGTGGGCTCCACCCTGTAGCGTTGTTTACACTGTGAGGGCAAAACCGCCTACCCAAGCCTCAATATGGCAGATGCCCCTCCCCCTGCCAAGCTTGAGCATCCCAGGTCAACTTCAGACTGCTGTGCTGGCAGCAAGAATTTCAAGCCAGTGGATCTTAGCTTGCTGGAGTCCATGGGGCTGGGAACCACTGAGCTAGACCACTTGGCTCCCTGGCTTCAGCCCCCTGTCCAGGGGAGTGAATGGTTCTGTCTCCCTGGCATTCCAGGAGCCACTAGGGTATGAAAAAAACTTCTGCAGCTAGCTCAGTGTCTGCCCAGCCACCCAGTTTTGTGCTTGAAACCCAGGGCCCTGGTGGCCTAGGCACCCAAGGGAATCTCATGGTCTGTGTGTTGTGAAGACTGTGGGAAAAGCGTAGTATGTGGGCTGGAGTGCATCATTCTTCAGGGCATGATCCCTCATGGCTTCCCTTGGCTAGGGGTAGGGAGTTCCCAGACCCCTTGTGCTTCCTAGGTGAGGCGACACCCCACCCTGCTTTGGCTTGCCCTCTGTGCACTGTACCCAGTGTCTAACCAGTGCCAGTGAGATGAACCAGATACCTCATTTGGAAATGTAGACATCACCTGCCTTCTGCATTGATCTCACTGGTAGCTGCAGACTGCAGCTCTTCCTATTCGGCCACCTTGCCAGCCACTGCTTCCACTTTTGCAGGAGCAGGTTTAGCAGACAACCGCACTGATCTCCTCCTGGGCTCCTCCTTGGCATTTCCTTCAGTGGAACTGACATTCCTTTTGGGCATTCTGGTAGCTGGGAGGGGGTGTGTTGGGTACCTGTGGCCGAGGTGCACAGAGAGCCTTCGTGAAGGTGGGCTGCTTGGTTGCTGCCACTCCTCCCGCCACCCGAGCTGCTGAAACCCACATCAGGGGTGGTGGGAGAACCAGCAGGAAAAGCAAATCTCTTATCCTTCATTCAGCTTTCCAGTCTCCCTCACTGCCTCCTGCTGGCAGAGCCCAACAGGCCAACAGCCCAACTGGCAAAGAAAAAATGCAGTCCCAGCCTAAGCATCATAAAAGCAGTGCATAGAAATGTGGTTTTAGAACAGAGAAGCAATAGCATAAAATTCAGCATGTAATCCTTTAGTACATTTATATACAAGCATGCACTATAACTTGTATCATATTATAGGATTGAGTAAATATGAATTATGTATAAAAATTAGAAACCAATTCATTTTGTTAGACCTCACAATAAATTTTTTCTTTATTAATATAAGAGAAAATTACATATTGCTAAGAAAATAGAAAACATTTTTACAAGATTAAATATCAAAATTGACTACAGTTTGAAAATATTTTATGAAAACACTTGATAGAAATAACTTTTAATTGACTAATTCATAGCTTTTTAAATGCTTATCCTCTCTAAAAAGCATACACACATGCATATGACATAAATTTTTTGTTTGTAAGAGCCATCTCATAAATTTTGAAAAATATGATAGTCTTTTGAAACATTTCAACTATATTTACAATTACTAAATATAATCTCTCAACTGTTTAGAGGTTTGTTTCTTTCTAGTAACTACCTATCTGAATGATAAATACTACATTGCAACTTCAAAAATGTCCTTAAGTTAAACATCTAAAAACAGTGTTTAGTATTTGAATGTTTCTTTCTTCATCTTTCATAAAATTCTTCTTTAATAACTTTGACTTATTTTAATTTAGGGCAAGACTGAGAGAGGCAAAACTATCCCCACTGGCTTATTCTTCATAATATATTTCAGTGCAGAACATTCAAACATTGCCAAGGTACTTTGGTCTAAGACAATACATTGTTCTTAAAATAAATATAGGAAAGACAGGGAAAGCAAGCTCTAGGCAAGTATATAGTAATTTTATTAATCACTAAATAGGCTTGCTCTAGGAATTGGAATTGTTTCTTTGCTTGTTGACTAGAAAGGGCAATGCACTAGATGAGAAAATTAAGATACATGAAGTTTATTGATTTTTTTAAATCACAGATTTTCTACTACTATGTTTGTAATTATAACTTTAATAAAGTAAGAATCATAAAAAACTGATCTTTTTCTACCAGAGATGGTATATCTGGCAGTTTAGGCTTTCTTCTTTCTTTATAGTAGCGCTTTGGTTTCTAACCTGGATAAGTATCACCAATCCCTTATCACTGGTACTATTGAATACTAAATTAGCTGGCTAGGGCTGCCATCACAAAATATCACAGGTGTCATAGCCTAAACAACAGAAATTTGTTTCTTACCATTCTGGAGACTTGCAGTCTTAAGTCAAGGTTGGGCAGGGTAGGGTTTCTTGGCTTACAGAAGGCTACTTTTTTTCTTAGCCTTTCCTTTGTGGAATGTAAGGAGTGAAGTCTCTGGTGCTCTTCTTATAAGAACACTAACCTTACAAAGCCAAGGTCCTACCCTATGACTTCACTTCACTTAAATTACTTCTTAAAATCTCTATCTCCAGTTATAGCTAACTTTGATGACTACCTAAATGAATGTAGGGGATAATGAGAGAAATACATGCAGAATGAAACCCAGAATTTTTTTTTTGTTTAATGGACTATAAAAATCATGCCATTTATTGAGAAAAGGAAACTAGAAAGAAGACAGGTTGCCTTTAAAGTTTCTGTGAAATAGCTAATTATAGGTAACAAACAGTTCTTTGAAAAAAAAATTAGAACTAAAGATATAGATTTGAGAATCATCAGTGTGTCAGAGGTAGTAAAACTTGAACATTTTCCAAGATCACCCAGGGAGAGTATGTAAAGTCAACATTGAATCAGGCTTAGAAAAGAGCTGTGAAGGGGGCGGAGCAAGATGGCCGAATAGGAACAGCTCCAGTCTCCAACTCCCAGCGCCAGCGACACAGAAGACCGGTGATTTCTGCATTTTCAACTGAGGTACTAGGTTCATCTCACTGGGGAGTGCCGGACGATCGGTGCTGGTCAGCTGCTGCAGCCCGACCAGCGAGAGCTGAAGCAGGGCGAGGCATCGCCTCACCTGGGAAGCGCAAGGGGGAAGGGAATCCCTTTTCCTAGCCAGGGGAACTGAGACACACAACACCTGGAAAATCGGGTAACTCCCACCCCAATATTGCACTTTAAGCAAACAGGCACACCAGGAGATCATATCCCACACCTGGCCGGGAGGGTCCCACGCCCACGGAGCCTCCCTCATTGCTAGCACAGCAGTCTGTGATCTACCAGCAAGGCAGCAGGGAGGCTGGGGGAGGGGCGCCCCCCATTGCTGAGGCTTAAGTAGGTAAACAAAGCTGCTGGGAAGCTCCAACTGGGTGGAGCTCACAGCAGCTCAAGGAAACCTGCCTGTCTCTGTAGACTCCACCTCTGGGGACAGGGCACAGCTACACAACAACAACAACAACAACAACAAAGCAGCAGAAACCTCTGCAGACGCAAACGACTCTGTCTGACAGCTTTGAAGAGAGCAGTGGATCTCCCAACACGGAGGCTGAGCTCTGAGAAGGGACAGACTCCCTGCTCAAGTGGGTCCCTGACCCCTGAGTAGCCTAATTGGGAGACATCCCCCACTAGGGGCAGTCTGACACCCCACACCTCACAGGGTGGAGTACACCCCTGAGAGGAAGCTTCCAAAGCAAGAATCAGACAGGTACACTCGCTGTTCAGAAATATTCTATCTTCTGCAGCCTCTGCTGCTGATACCCAGGCAAACAGGGTCTGGAGTGGACCTCAAGCAATCTCCAACAGACCTCCAGCTGAGGGTCTTGACTGTTAGAAGGAAAACTATCAAACAGGAAGGACACCTACACCAAAACCCCATCAGTACATCACCATTATCAAAGACCAGAGGCAGATAAAACCACAAAGATGGGGAAAAAGCAGGGCAGAAAAGCTGGAAATTCAAAAAATAAGAGCGCATCTCCCCGGGCAAAGGAGCACAGCTCATCGCCAGCAACGGATCAAAGCTGGACGGAGAATGACTTTGACGAGATGAGAGAAGAAGGCTTCAGTCCATCAAATTTCTCAGAGCTGAAGGAGGAATTACGTACCCGGCGCAAAGAAACTAAAAATCTTGAAAAAAAAGTGGAAGAATTGATGGCTAGAGTAATTAATGAAGAGAAGGTCCTAAACGAAATGAAAGAGATGAAAACCATAACACGAGAAATACGTGACAAATGCACAAGCTTCAGTAACCGACTCGATCAACTGGAAGAAAGAGTATCAGCGATTGAGGATCAAATGAACGAAATGAAGCGAGAAGAGAAACCAAAAGAAAAAAGAAGAAAAAGAAATGAACAAAGCCTGCAAGAAGTATGGGATTATGTAAAAAGACCAAATCTACGTCTGATTGGGGTGCCTGAAAGTGAGGGGGAAAATGGAACCAAGTTGGAAAACACTCTTCAGGATATCATCCAGGAGAACTTCCCCAACCTAGTAGGGCAGGCCAACATTCAAATCCAGGAAATACAGAGAACGCCACAAAGATACTCCTCGAGAAGAGCAACTCCAAGACACATAATTGCCAGATTCACCAAAGTTGAAATGAAGGAAAAAATTTTCAGGGCAGCCAGAGAGAAAGGTCGGAATTACCCACAAAGGGAAGCCCATCAGACTCACAGCAGATCTCTCGGCAGAAACTCTACAACCAGAAGAGACTGGGGGCCAATATTCAACGTTCTTAAAGAAAAAGAATTTTAAACCCAGAATTTCATATCCAGCCAAACTAAGTTTCATAAGTGAAGGAGAAATAAAATCCTTTACAGATAAGCAAATGCTTAGAGATTTTGTCACCACTAGGCCTGCCTTACAAGAGACCCTGAAGGAAGCACTCAACATGGAAAGGAACAACCGGTACCAGCCATTGCAAAAACATGCCAAAATGTAAAGACCATCGAGGCTAGGAAGAAACTGCATCAACTAACGAGCAAAATAACCAGTTAATACCATAATGGCAGGATCAAGTTCACACATAACAATCTTAACCTTAAATGTAAATGGACTAAATGCTCCAATTAAAAGACACAGACTGGCAAACTGGATAAAGAGTCAAGACCCATCAGTCTGCTGTATTCAGGAGACCCATCTCACACGCAGAGACATACATAGGCTCAAAATAAAGGGATGGAGGAAGATTTACCAAGCAAATGGAGAATAAAAAAAAGCAGGGGTTGCAATCCTAGTCTCTGATAAAACAGACTTTAAACCATCAAAGATCAAAAGAGACAAAGAAGGCCATTACATAATGGTAAAGGGATCAATTCAACAGGAAGAGCTAACTATCCTAAATATATATGCACCCAATACAGGAGCACCCAGATTCATAAAGCAAGTCCTTAGAGACTTACAAAGAGACTTAGACTTCCATACAATAATAATGGGAGACTTCAACACTCCACTGTCAACATTAGACAGATCAACAAGACAGAAAGTTAACAAGGATATCCAGGAATTGAACTCATCTCTGCAGCAAGCAGACCTAATAGACATCTATAGAACTCTCCACCCCAAATCAACAGAATATACATTCTTCTCAGCACCACATCGTACTTACTCCAAAATTGACCATATAATTGGAAGTAAAGCACTCCTCAGCAAATGTACAAGAACAGAAATTATAACAAACTGTCTCTCAGACCACAGTGCAATCAAACTAGAACTCAGGACTAAGAAACTCTATCAAAACCGCTCAACTACATGGAAACTGAACAACCTGCTCCTGAATGACTACTGGGTACATAACGAAATGAAGGCAGAAATAAAGATGTTCTTTGAAACCAATGAGAACAAAGATACAACATACCAGAATCTCTGGGACACATTTAAAGCAGTGTGTAGAGGGAAATTTATAGCACTAAATGCCCACAAGAGAAAGCAGGAAAGATCAAAAATTGACACTCTAACATCGCAATTAAAAGAACTAGAGAAGCAAGAGCAAACACATTCGAAAGCTAGCAGAAGGCAAGAAATAACTAAGATCAGAGCAGAACTGAAGGAGATAGAGACACAAAAAACCCTCCAAAAAATCAATGAATCCAGGAGTTGGTTTTTTGAAAAGATCAACAAAATTGACA